>NW_005054635.1:89600-92379 GCF_000277835.1 Geospiza fortis
ACTTCCGCCTTCTCCTTGTCTCCAGATACTAAGTTCCCTCCCTTGTCCAATAAAGAACAAAGGCTGGTCTTACCCTTCCTTCTAGCATTAATGTATTTGTAAAAACATTTTTTATTATCCTTTACAGAAGTTGCCATTCTAAATTCAAACTGAGCTTTGGCCTCCCTAATTTTTTTTCTGCATACTCTAGTAGCCTTCTTGAATACTTGCTTAGAGACCTGATCCTCCTTCCAATGCTGATATATCCTCTTTTTATTACTAAGTTCCTCCAAAACCTCCTTGCCCAGCCAGGCTGGACGTTTACCCTGTTGACTGATCTTTCGGCGCACAGGGACAGTCTGTTCCTGTGCCCTCAAGATCTCTGTTTTGAGGCATGCCCAGCTTTCCTGAACTCCTTTGTTTTTAAGGGCTGCTTCCCAAGGGACTCTCTGAATAAGTCTCCTAAACAGGCCAAAGTCTGCCCTCCGGAAGTCTAATGCAAGAGTCTTACTGGTGCTCCTCCTGACTTCATCAAATATTGAGAACTCTATTATTTCATGATCACTCTGCCCCAAAATATTTCACCTTTGCTCCAGCACTTTCCCCACAGATCACTAACTTGGAGCACAGGAAGGCTGCTGTAATGTAAAATAGCAGATTTAGTCCTGTCACAGGAGTCCAAAGTTACTCAGATACATGACAGCTATGCATTCAATACTCTTTCAGTATGACATCTTCAGGTGAACTAGGCACCCTAAGCACTTTTAAAAAATCAGTAGAAATTAAAGTTCTACTTTCAGGGCACAGTACATCTGAAGCACCTGTTTCTTCTTCCTAGAGAAGAAGAAACAGGTGCCTCTCCTCTTCATCTTCCTAGAAACAACACAGTTATCTTCCTGGAATCTACCTATAATCAGTTTAAGATGGCTTCCTCCCTAAAACATGGTGAAGACATTTCTAATATTCATAACCATGACTGCATTAAGACTAGAGCATCTAAGCCTTGCTAATTGAGTAAAAATCTCAAAAGGTCATATGGTTACTAGAGAAGTAATAAAATAATGCCAATAATAAAAAATATGCAGGGAACAGAAAAAGGCCCATCTAGCTCAGAAGGTTTTATTTTTATTAAACAGTTTCAGCTTTTTGGAACCTTGTCCTATGTGTTTAAGATGCAGTGTCATAAAGAGGACATGTCATGTCCTTTTAGCTACCTAAATCAAGCCACATATCCATAAATAAAATACAGCTCTAGCTTGTGATTTACAGATAAGTACTAAAAGAAAAGGTACCTATTTGAAGACTGCTAACTTGAAGGATTTATAAAAGCATGCGTCAAATGACAACTAAAAAAACTAATGTGAATGTGAAATAGAACTTGGATCAAATCTAGTAAACTGAGGCAGGGAGGCTCAGGTGGCACTTTGCTGACTAAATGAGCTCTGTGCAGAAGAGCAGTAGGAAAAACTTCCTGTGATGAGAAAGAAACAGCAATTTCAGTTGCTATCTATTACAGAAGCTGACAGGCAGGCAAGCCAAGGTGCGAGTCACTTACACTAAACTTCCACAGGAAATCCAGAGGGCGCAGCTTCCAGCTCAGTAAACACTCCTTGTTTTTGTACATCTAATGTTTTAGCCCTTTAAACAAAGGAGCCCTTAAAAAATTACAGTTGTAAAGTAATAGCTAATAAATCATATAATGTGGACCTATAAGGATGTTGTACACAAACTAATCCCTTTTCAAAATAACTATGCAAAAACACAGTTTGTTTTTTCCAGCTAATGAAGGTGTGTAAGGTTTCAGTGACAAGATAAAGTCTTTTCCAGCTAAGACTTCCAAGACATTAGGAAAGAATGGACAGAATACTAGTGTATATACTAGTGTGCACCAGAACTAAACACTCTTCCCCCCACACAGCATATGGTAAGAAAGCAAGAACAACAATATCGGACAGCCTTCCACTTTCAGCCCACAAAAAGGGTGAGGATGCCAAGGTGCAAGAGCTCTTTGAAAAGTCCTTCCCAAGGAGATTAGAGCAGAGGAATAAATTCGGTGCAGGTAGCTTGGTTTGCACCCCACAGTGTGAGCTGCAGATTGAGCTCAGGGTAGCAGGAGCCTCGGGCAAGAGGCCAGGAAGTGCCAACTCTCTGCAAAACACAGGACACAAAGATGCTGGCACCAGTCAGGTGGATGGACAAGATGGATACTGAGACACAGCCAGGGCCAAAGACCCAGGAGGAGAAGTGAGACTTCGGCACACTTGGACTGTGAGGGGACAAGAGCCCAGGGGTTCCTTTCTCCAGGCTCCATCCCTCAGAGGCTCAGAGCTTGAGTAGTTTCTGTGTTATGGCACCATGAATAAATGCCTTTATGGAAAGAGACATCCAAGCCTCTGCTGTGGGAAACCTGGGGTCACCAGCCTGTCGTGGGTTTACAGGAAGCAGGTTTTCTGGGAATGGAGTGGCCAGAGGCCAATAGGTGTCCAGATTTTAAATTGACACCAGGCTTGGCCACTGAGGGTGGATGCGCCTCTGAGAACACAGGGGTTAGAAGCAGAGCACTCCCTTGGGCTCTCTTTTTGATTTCCGGCCAGCAAAGAGCCAAGGCCTCCCCTGCTCGGCTTCGAGCTGGGCGGGGGAGGGGAAACCTGCGCCCGGCAGAGGTAGGCCTGACCCCTCAGGATGGAAGGGTGGTGGGGGGCACCAGGAGGCATTGGGCAGCCCCCCCAGGAGAGACAGAGGGAGAGAGGCCCCGAGAGGATTTGGGCAGCACCCCCCAGCCCCCAGAAGATGAGAGAGA
>NW_005054635.1:92618-103741 GCF_000277835.1 Geospiza fortis
GAGGCGATGGCTCAGAACTGAGAGGGTTCAGTGTTGGAGACCCCCCGGCCCCAGGGGGTAGACAAGTATGGGGGGGAGAAGAGGTCCCGGGATGAGAGAAAACTGTGCTTTTTTTGGAACTGGTCAAAGCACCCTTAAAAGGATAACCCTTGAAGCAGCTCTGTTCCTTGTCCAGTGGTGAGAGCACTGGGCATGCAAGGAAGAGGTCACCATGGCCCCAAGAAGGACTCCTCTCCTCTTGATGGACTGGAATTGAGTATTTACAGGGTGATGGATGGAGACTTGAAATTTGGAAGATGTATTGGAAATGTGGTGGGGGGGAGGAGGAAATGCTTTTTGTGGAGTTTTCATTTTCCAGGTGTGTGTGTGTGTGTGTGTGGTTTGTTTTCCTTTTGTAGTTTAGTTAATAAACTTTTTTCTAAGGTAGAGGCCTGCTTTGCTTATTTCCTGGTCACATCTCACAGCGAACACCAGGGAAGTATATTTTCATGGGGCACTGGCATTGTGCCAGTGTCAAACCATGACACAGCCAGGAAACCTGGGCTGACCCTGTGAGAATGTGCAAGAATCAGGGGGGACCAGTCAGGTCACTACGGTCCCAGCTGTGACAGTCCCTGGTGACAGAATTGTGACTGTCAGAGTCTCATGAACAGTGAGGCTGGGAAGGCTCTTTAATATGGCCTGCTTTCATTTAAGTAAATTATAAAATTTCCACTCTTCTTTACATAGAGAGAATTAGGCTAAAATAGAGGGTTGATTAAAAAAATCTACCTAAATTTGTTGCATTCAACTAGCCCCTGACTTGGGACTCAGTGTCATTGGTCATCCCCAGAAGAAGGATAGTGCTAGCCAAAACAAATCAAGATACAGATAAACACAGGATAATGATCAACTTTCTTAAGTTTTATCACATGTATCCTGATACATCTTTTACTTAATTGTGTTTTTAGAAAAGAAGGCAAAAAAATCAGCTACATGAAGATTACTCAAGTCAAATAAGGTATCAAATGCCATAATTTTTATGACAATAGAAGTACTGGTAATTGCTGAAAATAAGATATCCTGTTTTAGAAGTCTTAATACATGTTTGCAACATAATGAGTTTTATGGACAGATGGCATCGCTGACATGTCTTAGAGAGATTACAAATCACAAAAAATATGGCTGAAAAACACCTGGGAGACCCATCACTTTCCTTTGTCAAAGTTATAGCTTCCAAAGTTCCACATGTAAAATTTTTCTCATTTAAAGAATTCCCTCAGCTTGATTTCAACTACTGACATCCCAAAACTTTCAAGGTTGCGTATTTTGAAGGGAAGAGGAGGAAATGTTAAGCTTTACTGAAAGCTTTTTACTGAAAAACACCTTTCTGCTTGCCTTTCCTCCTATAAATTAAATTCCAGCTTTTAACTTTGAAAACAATAACTTATTATTTATTTTGAAATCTAAAAAAATTCTTATTTGTTTCTAAGTAAGTTGACTTAGAAATCTGATCTGAATGAAATGGTGTCAGGTCACCTCAGTGTCAGTAACCTTCAATGAAAAGTAAGCTTCCAAGTCAAGAACATTTATTTTACTGTTTAACAATCAGTCTTTAGGATAGTGAATTAATGAACACCCATGAAGACTGGAGGTTAGAATTTACTAAACCCCTGTTTGTACATGGTAGCTGGAAGACTACTAAACCCCACTCATTATTTATTCTTAGCAGCCCTTTCCTCAAACAAATACAAGGCCTGCCTGATGCTTCCCACCAGACAAGCAAAAAGCCCTTTATTTCCTGCAAGTGAACAAAAGTCAATAATCTACACAAAATACCACAGACAGAAGAGAATATAAGCAAGAGAGGTTATCTGACCTTGGAAATATAGACACAGCACTGATCTGAATGATATTATAGTCTCACATTAATTACCCAGAACAGCAGCTGTGCACTGGTAATCAAACATATTTGGGAAAGTGCTCTGTAAGCACTCTTAACTTTGCACACAGGACTTGATGGACGAATGTGTCTCCACAACAGAGAAATCAGAGGTTGATTACTACTGCAACTAACTCTTTGCTGAAGGTTAAACTACCTTCCTATCTGTAAAGAAGAGAAAAAATAATATATCCATATATTTCTTAAGCAACATAAAGTTGAAAGTTTAAGAATTTTTCTCTGCTATTTTGAAACACCACCAAAGGGCAGACTATCATCCTAGAGCAAGAACTCAACACACAAGTCAAGTTCTACTCAGGAAAAGATATGTAGTAAGAAAACGTGAAAGCGCGAGTATTCAGATTCCAATTTGGTTTCCCCTTTCTTACCCAAGTCCAGATGAATAATTGTTTGATTTCTTGTATATGCAGCCAGAAAGGAAATAATTCTTATTATTGTTGTTATTATTATAAATATTACTTTAAGGCTTTATTTTATAAGAGCATTATGTATTATATTTCCACAATTTAATGCTGACTTCAATAAAAGCTCACACTCTTGATACATCTGTCAGCTATAGTTAATGTCTCAAAACAAAGCTGTGTGCCCCATGGAACTAGACTACACACACACGTTTTTCTGTCACATCAAGGATAACAGGAGAACTCAGGAAGGGACCACAGGAGGTCTCCAGTCCAACCCTTCCCAAAGCACAGCCAGCTTTGAGCTAAGACCAAGCTTCTCAGGGCCTTATCCAGTTGGGGTTTGATAACCTGCAAGACTGGTGATGGCAACAGCTTGTCTGGGCCCTGATGCTAGCAATGGACTGTCTCTGCAGGAAAAATGTTTCTTCCTTACAGTCAGTTTCATTTTCTCCTGTTTCAGCATGTCTCAAATGCCTCTAACTCTCCTTCCCACCACACACTACTGTGAGGAGCCTGGCTGCATCTCCCCTGTCCTGTGGGCAGTTGACATGGAAGCCATCCCTCCTCTCAGCTGAAGCAACCTGATCCTGCCTCTCCTGTGTCTCTTGTGGCTTCCCATCATTTCCCATCAGTATCATCCCTGTATCAGGAACTCAAAAAGGAGGCAGTACCCAGGTGGGTTCTGGCAGGCCCTGAGCAGAGGGGATAGTTCCTATCCTACCCTGGCTCTCAGGATCGTGTCTGTCTCATACTGCCCCATGTGCAGCTGACCCTTATTTTACTGCCTGGGCCTTGTCCCAGATCTGCTACTTGTCCCCACCAGACCCAGCCGGTATTGTCATGAGGGGTATTTACATACACACATACTGAGTTTTTTAGTAATTATTTCATTTATAAGAAGCATAACTGTTTCTTCTTATTTGGCAGCTGAATGTGTGAGCAAAATAGTTTTGTCTTCCTTAAAATACTTCAGCCACATTCACCCATGTCTTCCATGAAAAATAGCTGTTCTTTCAACATACTTACACATAACTCCAAATGAAACTAGGAGTACAGGGGCCTCTGACTGAATTTTCAAAGGCATCTCACCTCAAGTGGAAGTCTTCTTGGCACACTCTCTGAGGAATTTCATAAAGCATCTCTGTTTTCCTGACTTCAGCAATACACCAATGTTTCACTTGTACAGATCTCAACAAGGCATACAAACACAAGCTACCTCTCAAAAAACCAACATAGTCTTTTAGCAAAAACAGATGACTTTGAGAAACACCTTAATTTTTTTTTCTTTAAAAAGCCCCTATGGTAGGAAATTTCTGAGAATCTGACAACATATGCAATACCTGCTTTGAAGGAGTTCTCCTCCTATATCAGGTAACTCTTTTCTGAACTGCAACCTGCTTGGGAAACCTCATTGCTTCTGCTGTCATGTGCTAAGTAAGCTCATCCAAAACAGCTTTAAATAAAAAAGTTGTGAAACTTATATTTCTTATCAGTCAGCAAAAGCAGCACCTGGAAAGTGACACTAACATCCCACAACATGCACACACACACACATATTGGTTCATAATGAGGCTGAAAAGCTGTGAACACTTACAGTAACTATAAAGCAGAAAAGCTGCATGCACAATATTGCTCTGCACACAAGAACCCACAATTTTTGTTAACAGTAGACAGATCCAGAATTTATGTTCTACCAGCATTTAGAGCACTCAAAACATTTTACACTTTTCATCCCTTCCAATTCACATCTTATCCAAAGCTAAAATACACTGCTGAGCAAGAAACACCATTCAGTAATCTTCAATGCAGGCAGTCCAGATCTCTTAAATACTTTAGGGCACTGGAGATGGGGAGCACTCTGATTAGAAAAGGAACAGATCCCTCTCACCACCTAACATTTAAGTCATGCCTGCACAAGAAATAGAGGCAATACATGGATGGAAGCCATCCATCTGCTGCCAGAGAAGGTTAATAGATATTATGGCCCAAACAGGCAAAATTAACTAAAAGTGAAAAATCTTGACAAGGAACCACAGGCAACCTCTGCAGTGAAGTGCAACAATTAGATACACAAGACCAAAAACACTTTTAAAAACACATCACAAATCCCAGATCATAAGTGGTTAAGGGAATAAAACTGACTATTGTCACCACCAAAATGATTACGCTTCCTAAATAACAGTCCTATTAACAGGTAAACTAAGGAAATTTGGGGTTCGCTTTCACTCTGGTGTCATTTTCTGGCACGTTACTGCTGAGTTTATTCCTGGGTATTAGGTCTTGCATCTTTAAGTAGCAGACAGATCATCTAAAACTTAGAATGCTGGAATTGTTACTCTGGTATTCAAACCATGGTTACAAATAAAATCAATTTTCAAATAAGAATGAAAAATTTAAAAAGTACATAAGCACTGTCAGAGTATCACAGCATTTAAAATCAGTATTACAACGCGAAACTAATGTCAATATCTGTTAGAAGTACAACTACGAAAAGTGAATCTATACCAAACCTAAGTTCATGGCTGTTTGTAATTTACCATTCTTTCTCCCCTATGTAAAAGGGCAGAACTGTCTCAGCGAATAGAGTATAAAATGCTGGGTCCTCAGTGATGAATTCTGAATTCAAATTATCTTTACACTAGTGGTATTTTTATAGCAATGAAGACAATCTTTTCTCTCTATTTGAACAAAGAGGGATTAGATCTAACCTAACAAAAGGAAAAAAAATTTAAAAATCAGCCCAGGAAGCCTAATACCCTTTCCATCCCCTTAAGAGTCATTACTAGTGGAATATAAATAAATGTAGACAAAACTAAATTATATGATCCAGTGAACTGCAGGACTGACAACATAAGCAATGCCTGCTTTGGCTACCTTCAGGGTGAATAAGAAGGCCTCAAGCCTTACTGACACAGTAAGAACAAATATGTCCAAAAAATCCTTGGATTTTCCTCCTCTGGCTACACATAAAGATTTGATCAAACCTTTCTAGCTATAACAGGCTTACTCAGTTGCATTCTAGGCCAGTGTTGCACAGTCTAGATACAACTATCTTGGATGCAAGCGAGACAGAGGATTCATTGAATTGTCCCTCAACTTTCCCTCCTTAAAACACCAATTCTGTCACAGGAAGCAAAGTTGTCTATTGACTTAAACTCTAGCTTTTAAAATTCTTTTGTGTAATCAATCCACAGGTTCTGTCAGGTACACAGAAATATTTGGATGATGTTGAGATCACTTCAATGGTTTGCTA
The DNA here is from genome assembly GCF_000277835.1 of Geospiza fortis. NCBI lineage: Eukaryota > Metazoa > Chordata > Aves > Passeriformes > Thraupidae > Geospiza > Geospiza fortis. The sequence continues at coordinate 98,218 of NW_005054635.1, forward strand.
GAATGTGATAGAAGGCTTTTCAGCAAATTCACAGCTATAAAGAATACCAAGGAATACCAAAGACAATAAAGTCCAGCTAGTTAAGTCTGTCAGCCTCATCAGCTTCTTCAGCTGTCACAGAACACTGTTTCAACTTATGGAATTGGTACAGAAATAGTGCTGAAACCCTGATAACTTCAGTCACTCAATCAGCAAATACATTTGTTCTGAAACACTCATTATTTCCTGAGAATTTCAAGTTAAGGATATTTCCTCATGGAAAGCAGTCATGGTTCAGACAGCATAGAATTAAAAGATCTGATTCTCCTTTAATTCATTTTATTTCACAAGTTCCAAAGGAGCTATACCTGAATTAAACTCAAAAATGGGGACAAACAGGATACAGAACTTCCTTGCCTTTCATGTACTTAAAAATGTACCACTGCCTAGCAACTGTAACACATAGTTACCAGAAACACTGGATTACAAAACTCCCAACCCCAACCCTCCACCCTATTTTTATACTAGGAAAAGGAAACACCTCAAAATAGACAGATATTATTTAAACTTTTATTTTTATTACATTTGCACTTTACTATATGTCTTTTTGACAATGACTTTTCCAAGTCTTTCTCTGAGAAAGTCATTGCTGAAGACAATATGTAGGATGTGGAGGTATTATTCAGAGTGGGGAAGTACAAGCCAGTCAGAGATGAGATAGCTAAAATTCCCCGGTATTTGGTCATGAGCATGCAAGTTCTTGCCAATCAGAACAACTGAACTAACACTTTTTATCTGCGATACAATAAGCTTTTAAAGGACCTGATATATATCTGGACTGCATTACTAAGAAGAAGACTTCAAGTACTAGCTAGTTTTGTCTCTTAGTACTTATTTCTGAGTGACAGCAAGACATCAGGTATCTGCTTCCATTCACAGAAATTAAGTAAGCAAGAGCATGTAAGGGCTGCGGACTAATAAAAACTCATGAAAGAACAGTGAAATCCCACCAACAAAAGTATTTCATTTAGAGTCACAACTGAAGTGACAAGCAAAACAAAAAACCTCCAAAAACAAACAAACACCCACAAAATCAAAACAATATATTAAAAAAACCAAACAAAAACACCAAACACAAACAAAAAAAACCAAACCCAAAAAACAAACAAAAAAAAAAAACCCTTGGTGGCTTCAAATCGCAATATTCTCAGAATTAAATGCTAATTTAACAGATTCAGTCTTCTGGGTATACTTGTAGGTATCTAGGCGGGGAAAAACACCTCACAAGAAACAAGAACTATGACACAAAACAGATGCAAAAGAGAAGGAAGTAGGAATGCATACATGTAGGTTACAGGAGATTAAATTTAACTTTTTTCTCCTCTCTACATGGACAGCTGTCTCTTGTACTCTATTTTCTATTACCATTTCAGCCCATATAATAAGCCCTATCTCATCTCTAACCATTAACTTCTAACACTTGCAATCATTTCACTACTTCTATTTCATAAAGAAGCTGCTGATTCAATCCACATTAAAAAAAGAAAATCAAAGCTACACAGTTCAGCTCACGTGTTTCCAAAGGCTCCAAAGAAAACTGATCTGCCACTTGTATTTTCTCATGGATTGGCAGCTGTGTTCCAGTGCCCTACCATACAGATAGTTCCACAGCCATCTCCAAAACTATATGGGAAGATGTCATACAATTACTTCCAAGCATAGTCCTGAGGAAAGAGGTAAAAAACTCTCAAGCACATCTTCCACTGTTACAACCTTTCTGAAATGCTGCGGCCACTTGTCAGCACTAAAGCAGATGCACCACAAGGCACCACACACTAGATTTTCATTAGCATGAGTGGTCTGTGTGGCTAGACCAGCACCTACCTGCATTTGACTAGTCTCACCAGACAAATCTGCCTGCTCCAGTCTCCCCAAACTAACTTTTTCCTATCTCATAACATTAGCAATTCTGTGCCTTCTATGAGTTTGAAAGCAAGATACAACCTGCACTACCCCCCAGAGCTGATGAGACAAGGGTTACTCGTCCAAACGGGGAGGACATCAACATCGTTCGTTTCTCTGAACTAGGAAGATCTTGACCAAGACCTACTTTTTCAGCACAAGCACATTCCTGTTACTGAAAATAGGTGCTCCAAGGTGACTACACATGAAATCTGTTCCCCAGACATAATTAAACCCTAATGAAGGCTGGCATTTCTCCACATCTGCAGCTTATAACAGAACTTGAGGAGTATTAGCAATTGCACTGTTCGCAGCTCAGGGTGCTCAGATGCAGAGCTTGCTCAGAAATTACAGTCTGAGCAGGGAAATGGAAGTGATGCCTGGTTGCAGCCACTGGGGTCCCATCAGGTTAAGAAAAAAAAAAAATCTGTTGATGCTAATCAAGTTAACTAGATCATACACACTACACTACCAGACAGTGCAAATCAAAAGCAGATGCATTCTGTAAAAGGCACCCATACACTTGCCAGTCTCTACCTGCTAAGGAAATAAACTGACCAGAACACAGCTACACAGGAGAGTTTGGAAGAAAAAATTAAGAAAATTGAGGAGAGTCACCCAAGCACGCTTTTCACAGCTCTATGCAGTATTTACAGCTAGAACCTCCACACAGACCAGCTCCAGTCCAGGTACACAGACAACAGGAAAACGGATACAGTGTAACAGCATTTAAAGATAAAGTCACAGGCAAAACAGAACATAAATTAAAAATGTTCTCAACACACACAAGGCAGCAGTTGCTTAGTTTTAAAAATTATTTGTACCCTGCCCGACAATAGTTTTGTCTACCTTTGAAAGAGAAACGACAACCAAAAGTTATTTTTTCTTCTCTTTTTACATAGCAATATTTAGATTTTAGTAGAAGCATGTATTCCATTTAAAATATTTTATTATGCATTCCTAACATTACAAAATCCTTTTATATTATTAACACACCCAACCAGTGGAATTACAGTAGAGAAAAGTGGCAACTAAAAAGGGTGATTCTAAGGTAAAACATATTTAACATGAAAAAAATTAAAGGATGAACAGAACAATCCTGAAATGTTTCAATGCTTGAAGTACTTATTTAGCTACTCACTGGTTAGTATTTTTATCCTTTTTGATCGCAGTCAGCCTGACTTTCAATGGCTTCTTTCACTTACCCTCAGAAGTTATTATTAAGGCAATGCATTTCAAAGGCACCCATAACCCTTTCTCTACAGGAAACAGGAGCCCTAATTATCTTGCTCTGTTATATTTTATAAAGTGAAGATAAGGAATTTCTTAGCTGTTCCATTAAACCTAGATAGGGGGGATTCTACAATTCCAGGGAATCATATATTTGAAATTATTCTGGGTTGGTTTTTTTTATTCCTTTTCAAGGAAGTACCATTGCTCCAAGAACAGAACGTCTTTCTCATCTGAGATCCAAGCTTTACTGGTATTCTACTTTTTGGTGGTATTTACCTCAAATTAAAATCCATGCCCTGGTGTTTATTATCCATCAGGCAAAGCATTGGTCTGACTTCTCTTCAAATACCTGAGCTTTGCACATGTGACATGATAAGACTGTACATGCTAACTTCCCTTTTCATTGCTATACTACAGGATCCTTTCGTTTTTAGTTTCTTAAATTCAAGACAAAACGTACTGAGGATGTGATTTCTCTCATGTTTTAAAACAAAGGCAGGAAGTCACCAAATTAACTCTAAACATGGAACTAGATCGTAAAAGCAATGAAAATTAAAAAAGAACTACACATTTCTTATAGCTTTGTAGGTTGCTACAGGATTATTCTAAGTTTAACACTTTACGACAGAATTCAGCACCGTGTTTCAAATCAGTCAGGCACATGGCTACTGTCAGTATTAAGCTACATGAACTTCACTGGACAAGTAAACTTTTAGCTCTATAGAAGCTGTAAAACCCATGATCAGTAAATACAAGGTCCTAAGAGGCACAAACCATTATGCTCCCAACTTTTTGCTTGCTTGAACTGCCGCATACATAGTTTAGAAAGCCCTGCAATTTTCAAAGTTTATCAACCCAAAACATCCTTTCCATTATCCTACAGGGGACTTACATTGAATTACCAAGCTATTAGACATTCACTTACTTTTGAAAGTAGTAACACAATATACTCTTCATTACAGTCTTCTGAAACTCTGCCAAAAGGGTTACTAAAAACTAAGACTCCAAAATGCTATTCTGCCATACACTTCTAAACACGTTAAATCAGCCACCTGAATAGAACAACTTTTATGTATAAATGCAGCTGGTCAACAATAGGAATTTTACACAACCAAATTTCAAGCCTTTCAAAAGTTCAGGCCAGTTTTCAAACAGCTCACAGTTACTCGTGAAGATCCTGAGCTCAAATACACATCATCCAAACTCTGGAACAAAATGTGAGTCGCTACAAGCTGAATGTTTCAAAAATTTGATTAAAGCCATGTTTAAAAAAATTCAAATTAGTCCTGGGAAAACAATGATGGATCTTTCAGGCCTATGTCCAGGGGTTTGGCTTTTCTAAAAGACTCTGAAGTTCTAACTCACATCAGTTCTAAGGGAAAAAACATCTTTCCGTGACTTAGGTGAAAAAAATGGAAGCAGAGAGGAAGGTGAGGGAGCATGGGAAAAAAATCTGCAGTTTGGAAAGGGAATAGATTGTCTTACACACTTGTCAGAGACAGTTTCTCAGAGTAGGTTTAGCTATGTGTTTTAGCTTGGATCTGAAGGATGCTTTTGAAGGCAATTTGTGATGGTCCCCACAGACTGTACTTCAGTACACATTGTGGAGCAGACTTGGATATCACCTAATATATTTCTTCAAAACAACCATCAGAATTGGCAGAAAAGAGGTTTTGAGCTAAGAAATGCAGGTGAATGGCTGCAAAATAGATTAACCTAACAGCAAAATCCTAAAAGAAAAAGAAATAGTTGTAGTGACAGAAAAAACAATACATTATTAAAAAAAACCCCAAACATAGAGTATCCTTTTCCTTCCCAAAGATTCAAATAAAACCCAACCCAAGCCAACCCAATCCAAGCCAACCCAATCCAAACAAACAGAAAAAAACCCAAAAACCCAAACCCAAGAAAAAACTCTAAAACCACCAAAATAATTCTTTGTACTATGTTATTTAATTCTGGATGGTTTGAGAATCTAAGTAACAATCACAGTTCAGCTAACCAAGCAAGCTGAGAAGCCAAATACAGATTTATTTTACAGCTTATATGAGTAACACCATGCAGACAAATATTTAGAGGGCTCATACGGGAAACCTTATTACTACCCTGGAAAGCAAATGAAAAAAAAATCAGCAAAAGGAGATGTTCAAGGTGCAATGAACAAGAGCCAACAAGCTCAAAATCAATAACTCATACCTGCTGCAAAGAACTAAGCCATTAAAAAACATTTAAGGAAAATAAGCAAGAGAGAGTTTGCTGGTACCCCACAACAGAAGGACAACACCATCTGAGTGACTACAAAACAGAGCAGCCAAAGGCTGCTGAGCAGCAATGACATCTCCCTTTTCTC
>NW_005054635.1:104015-128460 GCF_000277835.1 Geospiza fortis
AAGCAAGAGAGAGTTGTCTGGTCCCCCACAACAGAAGGACAACACCATCTGAGTGACTACAAAACAGAGCAGCCAAAGGCTGCTGAGCAGCAATGACATCTCCCTTGGCTCCCAGCCATGGCAAGTGCAGCCAACTCCCATCCCCACACATTTCCCATGTCTCAGAGAGGGTGGCCTCTGTACCATCACGGTCCAGGTTTTCCTCACCTTAGCCTCATTTATGCATAATAGAAAATGAAGGTGTGGCTCTCTTTGCACTGTTTTGCCCAGAGGAACCTGAACTCTGCAAAATAACAGACTTAAAGAAAAATGGACACAACCCGTTTCTGTTCTCTCCTGTCCTCACCCCACAAGTAACTCTTTTGGTCATACACTGGGCAATTCCTCCTATCCACGTACATGTGTGGGGGAAGACGGGTGCCTTCTGTGAGAGCTCAGCTGGCAGCAGGGACAGCAGAAGTCCATGTCCGGACAAGACGTGCAGCACCAGCAGGTGCTGGGGCTTTGCCAACCACAGACCTAAGCATTCGGATGACAGTATTGAAGGACCATCTGCAAGCACATTAGCTTCCCTAGATTTCCTGCCAAGCTGGGGGGCTTGTTAGGTTTCTTCCAATAAACCACACTTTTTACCGTTTTGGTCCCAAGGCCTGTATTTCTCCTGTCACCTCCCTGAAAGACCCTGCCCAGAGTCACAGACAATGGACTCCTCTACCAAATCCCAAAACCCTCAACTGTGCATCCCCTAAGCAAACCTAGGGCTACTCAGAGCTCTTCAGCTGCCCACTGCCATAACTGATTGTAGGCTCTAAGCTTCACAGCACAAACACTTGCCAAATCTGGGTCATAATTTAAGAAGAAACTACCTCAACTTTTCCCTCCTGAGCTGCAGTGTCAAGATGGGGTGCAGGGCTTGCTCCAGAAAAGAGAAGGTGGAAGAGTCAGAAATGAAGGGGCAATGTTGAGCATGAAAAAAGCTGAGGGTGACCCAAGCAAGGGGAGTGGCTTTATGTTTCATCCTTGTTTCTCACCATGCAACCCTATTCTAATTGGCAATACATTAATTTTCCCCAAATCAAATCTTCGCCCATGACAGCAACTGGAAATCCTGCTCTTTATGTCAATTTACAAACCTTTCCATATTATTTTCTCTTCAGGATCCTAGTGAGGAGGAGGAGCGAGAGACAGGCAGAGAGATGGCAGCCAGGGAACATCAATCTGCCACAAGCTCAGTGAAATAAAATAATAATTATGAAAACAGTATTGACATATATTCAACTCACTTTAACGCAAATATTGCTTTAATAACAGGGGGAAATTGACTTCACGTGAGTAAATAAAAAAATTTACCCCCGGAGCGTTTGTGGCCATATTTTTTCCCTTTGCCTCCTGGGCAGTGCCATCCCAGGGGAGCAAGCTGGCGCCACTTTCCCTTTGTCTCCCTGTGGCAGGCGCCATCTTGGAAGGGGTATTTCCATCATTTCAGGTTGTTCTTTGTTCTGAGGAAGTTTGTGAGACTTAGAAATTCTGTATCGCGTGATTATTTACTGTATTTTTTTTGCTTGTTGCAGTTTTGCTTGTTAGTAAATGCTACTTTTTGACTCTTACAAATCTACTTGTATTTCTTCTAATAGGTGGAAAGGGCCTGGTTGAAACTAAGGGGAGGTAACTCATTTTGAAGTGTCGACCTCTTTAAATTGTATTAAACCAAGACAGACACACATGTTGTTGGTCTTCTCAATCTGCCAACTGTTGCGGCACTGGAAAGCCCATTTTCCAGGCCACTCTCCAGCAATAAATCAAAAAACCCTCTGACATCACCTTGCCTGGCTTATTATACAACAATAACATTGGCTATTTAAATCCTCAAAATTCTTATCTACACTCATTTCTATTTTACTTAGTGCTGTCTTAAATAAAATGTAAATGAAGAGCCCTTTGCTTGGACTTTTGTAGACTTTCAGTTCTAATGACACAAGACACTCAAAACATTAAGAATGACACCTTTCTACCAAATGTGTGAATATGAAATAAGCAAAACCATTACACCTTCAATAAATAATGTATTCAAAAATAGCACAGACAAGCCACCATAGACTCTTGTGGTTCTTGCAAGTTTCATGATCACAGCTACGGAGGATACTTTGCATTTTTTAAAATTGAGTTTCTCTGCATTTTTTTTAATGCAGCAGAACACAAAAACCATGATCTTTAGTACTCCCAAAATCTCTTAGAGCTGCTCTGCAGTACTTGTTACCTACAGCTGCCTTAGAGGACAAGGTATTACCTTAATAGAATTGCAAAAAGAAGTCTAATTCTACCTAATAGAATTACAAAGAAATCCAAAGTTAGAATTAACTTTCAGAATTCAAAATCAAATCATTTTGAGCCCACATTTATTTTATCCTTTCCTTCTATGAGTTTTGCAATTTTTGATATCAGTTAAGGAAACTAGTGAACTTTAATGCAGGCATTACACTGTCCTAAAAACAGACACTATAGAGAATATAATACTACTAATATACTTTAATACAAGGGGTTTAGTCTGAAATACTTTCAGTGTGAAGCAGCTTAAATACAGCACTGTGAAAAATGCTGTGAAAGTTCCTTGTTTCCTTCTCTTTGGCTCTCACATCAGAAATACACTGAGGACTATTTTTCTGAATGCAATGTTTTATCATTCTGGTCTATATTTTATGCACCAATCCAGCACTGAACACAAAACCTCCGAAGGATCAAAATTAAAATTTCAGATAAAGGTCACTAGGCAAGAAAAGTACAGAATTTGCAAAAAAATTAATAAAACCTATAAGGACCCATAAAGGTGGGATCAGGGTAAAGATACAACTCAGAGGAATGAAATACCTACCTGCATAGATTTCATTATTTTGGCTTCTTTTCTGCATATTTTAAAATACCTTCGACACCCTCTAGACTACTGTATCTTGGAATTTACTGCTTAAGAATTAGGCATCCGTTTTAAATTCTGTAAACACATCTTCATGGACAAGGGCAGAGAATACATTCTGTTACATGTTAGTCAAAGGGAAATAGCTACATATATTCAGCATTGAAGGCTCTATCAGTCTGTGTAACCCAAGTCCTGAACAAGAATAATTCCTGACTGCTTATTTTTAGTACTCATTTACTTTGTGCTATTTAATATGTTATTGTTTTGCTTTTGTACTCAAAGAAACTTCCAATTTGAAACTTTTCTTAAGTTTAACTATACTGTTCCATCTGAAAGCCCTACAAACATTACACTGCAACAGGCAGCAGGCTGTGCCAAGGTACAACCTGGATGGAAATTCAACAAACAGAAATGCTGAAACAGACTGATTAGGTTAGCCATTTGTTTATACTGAGACCCCATGTTATACTACAGAAAGGCACAGTGTAAGAATTGGAGCAGAATGGATTTGTGTATTATATTAGTACCCAACATGTTGCAGTTCACTCTCCCTGCATAAGCAATTTCCATTTCTGCTCTCTCAGGCCCAGCATGCTATTTGTGACATGAATGAAATTATATTGCTATTCTCAATTACTTAGATATAGAGCAGTATTTTGCACCAAACCTATCTCCTTCAAATTTATTCACTTCCTCTGGGAATTACGTTGGACATTTATCCCTAATGTAGAATGGCTCAGTAAGCAGAAAGCACGAGCAGAGCTCATTTTAGAGACAAACACTCAGGAAAACTGAGCAACGGTACCATCAGCCTGCAGAACTTGTTACTGAATGCTTGAGGTGTTGCTGACTTCATTAATTTGCAAACATCTACTGTCCTTTTAAATTGCATCACAGAACTTGCATTCAAAGAGAAAAAAGTGAAGTGGCAGGAAAGAATCCATTATCAGTGCTCACAGTACAAATGTGCTCTAATCCAGTTCATGCTCCGTCACAAGTCAAAGATTCTCAGACTATCAACCCCACAGGATGCATATCAGGTGAAAATACTTAACACAGGCATAGGCAAGCACAGAGGCTTCAGATTCTGACAGAGAGAGGATCAGGTGATCTGAGCTTTCTGGGATTTCACATCTACTTGAAAAGCAAGAAAGCCATACTCCTTCCACTCCCCCTACATTATCTGCATAGAGTGTGCTCAGATGTATTACAATTATTAACTAACCTGGGAGGGAGCTTGTATTCAATACAGAATTAATACAAGTTAACATGTTTAAATCACCAGTAAACAAGAAGCCATTACATTGTGTTTACAGCTCTCCCTTAAAACCACAAACTGTAAACAGACCCCCTTTACAGATACCTGCTGGGTATGCCACAACATTTCAGCTCAACATCTAAATTACATATTGGAAGTCAGTGGTTACTTGACAAAGCCATTGGTATTTTCTGTATGGTTCTTCTTTTATCTGCTACAGATTACATATGATATCTAATCAGCAAAAATGGAAAAATAATGGATGGAGTAAAGAACTATAAAGTTAGTCATAAAAGTAAGTATATGAGCATTATGAAGGAGGTACTTTTTCTGCAAATACTTGGGATTACCACTTCATGAATTAAAACAATTCTATTGCTCAGATAAATCAAAAGAAACTCAAATCCCTATGTCTGGCTAGTCTTGGTCTTCTAAACCATCTTCTATTACTACTAAACCAAAATTAATTCTAACACCTGAAGAAATTCTGATCAGGCAAGAAAAAGAACCATATAATCATATGCTGAATTAGAAGGGACTCATCAGAATCACAGGGTCCAACTCCTGGCCCCGCACAGGACACCCCAAGAGTCACACTATGTGCCTGGGACCATTGCCCAAATACTTCTGTCAGGCTTGATGCTGTGACCACTTCCCTGGGGAGCCTGTTCCACCAGGGCAGAGCAGAGCAGGACAACCCCTTCCCTTGCCTGGTTGGTGGTGCTATGCTTGATGCCCCCCCCCCCAGGGCACAGGTGGCCCTCACAATCTACAGTGGGTCCAGAGCTACATGAACATTGTTGGTCTGACACACACAGTTGCTTTGGCAACTGCCAAATTCAGTTTGTGTTCTTTTCAGAGGAGAAAGTCAGTATTTTCCCATTATCTCAACAGCAGTTTCATAAAAAATGAATGGTTTTATTTACTTTTATGGTCTCTTCTTCCAAACTGGTCTGGAACTAACCAGCAAGAATATTGCATGGAGAACAAAAAAGGAAAATAGATACTTTGCAAAAAAAAGGTGGTGGTTCCAAGTGCACTGATTTACCCCCCTGCCTGCAAAACCAATCAAACTGCAGTTCTGTGACAGCATATCAAAAACTCAGCAATCATTGAGTCATATCTTGAGATGCCATCTGACATTACCATATAAATGTGCCTGTCCCTGAAGCATCAGTGATAACCAATTACATTTCTGATATATGTATTTATCCATGGCTACTTAGTCAGATTTGAGTGTTTTGATATTTTTACTGCTGGCAGTTAGGAAGCTCTCATCTGACTCTTCACCTTTTCAGGACAAACTGGTTAGTTATACCCAGTCCTGCCAAACCAAGAACAGATTGCCTGCTGCCTCTTTCTTCACTTAAGATACTTTCAGTGCTCTATACACACTATCCCTTCCTCAGCTTAAACAATCTCCAGTTAATTGTGGGGATTCCTTCTTCACTCAGCCTGTCCTCTAGAGACTTCCACGACCCTCCTTCAAACTTTCATCAGCTCTCTCCAGCACAGCATGCCAAACCGGATACATTACCTGAGCCCACACTGAGTACTTCGCACCTCTCCTAAGGTTATATTCCTCTTCTCAGTTCAGCACCTCCCTTCAGTACCAATACTTCACAGCCAACCCATCTCGCATTAGCTGCAATCCCCACAGAGGTTTTGGCAGACCTGTTACTTATCCAGCTGCTCCCTCCCCACAATTCCATGCACCTTGCTTTGGCACCTCCTGAGGGGCACCTCCCATCCTCTCTGAATATTCACTGTAGTTTTCTTTTCCTCCTACATCCTGGTGGATCCCCTTCAAGACTGCTGCCTCTCCACTCTAGTTTTCAAACCTCTGATGAAAATCTTGAGTGCTACTGTCAAATCCTGAAAATACAACCTTGATGCAGGTTTCCACTTCAATAATGAGATTCCTCTCTGTGGATTGCATACTATGTTTTACAGCTGAGATTACAATGAATTTCAAAGGAAGTACAACATGAAATCCACCCAGACTCTCCCCACTGCCACTCAAACTAATAAAAAATTAAATAAATTTAGACCAGGGGCTTATCAGGAAACCTTCTATGAAGTGAAGCAAAATATTAAATTTAAAATTTAAAAAAAATTATCACCAAAAAAAAGCTGACTCAACTCATAGTAAGAGGATACCTTTGCAGCTCACCTTTATCAGAGGAAAAAAAATTGAAAACATGTAAAAAAAAATCATCAAAATAAACCACAGCCTTTGAACAATTCTCCCTCAGGAAGTGAAATTAAAAATACAGAAGTCAACAGAATAATAAAATCATATATTGATAAAATAAAACACTACATTCAAAATCCTTTTAAAAATGAAACTAGAGTAACTCACTACAATTAGATTAATTCTGCCATCTTTAATCTGCTTTTAATGGAAATCTCTTGAGTCAGCCATAACAAAGACTACTTTGTCTGTCAATCACCTGTCAATTCAGACAATAATATCCAAGACAGAAAACAAAATACCAAACAGAACTGAAAATGCCAACCCTTTCCACTAAGATGTGCTAATACATCAATTTTGACAGCCTATATTCTACTTTATCTCAGAGAAAAGGTTATACACGAAATCAATCTACTGTCTTGAAAATTTATTTCTAACAGATGAGTTTGCCTCTCTGTAACCCCTTATTTTCAATTATTTGCCACTATAGCAGCAGTCACACAATAGTGAGAGTGATAGCAAGGATTCAAAATTATTTCAAATATTTGGTGAAAAATGTAAGAGAACAGAAAGAAAAAAAAGAAAAAGGTCTTTTCAATAAAATCAGTTCTGATTATCACAAAGTTCTGCATTTCTTCTGAAGTAACTGAAACTACTCTCTTGAGGAGCTCATTCACTTGTTGGGGCAAATAAAAATACTACTATTAGCTGCATGACCTTTCTATGAAAGATGACTGCAACTGCAAAATGATGTGTACTGAAACTAAAAACAGTCCCCTAAGGATTCTAATAATCTCCTTCAGTAACATTTTATTCAATTAATCATAACATAACTTCAGACAGAAAGAAAAAATGAAGTAAAGAAGCAAAATTAAGTAATCATGGTCTGACATTTAGCTTATGGAGAATGAGAAATAAATAGTTTTTAACAACAAAACATTTAAATTCTCTTTTTAGAAACGTAATTGGAATTCTGTACTTCATATAGCAGCAACTCTTTAAAGATCTATGGAGAATGCAACTACCAAATCATCAAAGCCATAAGCAAGAATGAATTTATAAAGCACAAACAATAAAATTAATATTTGTTCATAAGCAGTTTTGTGCAGAGCAAATTATATATGTGAAGTATACATAATGTTTTTATTGAAGTTGATACCACTCAAAAAAAATGCTGGCACAATTAAATCTTCATTAAAGATTTAAGATATTCTGTTCCTGATTTTCACTTACTGTTCACCACAAAGAAAACAAAGAGCCACTCAAGCTTGTAAGATTACAACCTATAAATAACATTACACTGGAAAAAAACACCCTGTGATTAAAGAGGCTGGAAGGTAGGCTGTTTTGCTAATCCACAAACAATAGTTATAAGTGATTAAACATTTGTTTATTTCTCACACTTAACTTTTTTAGTCACTGGCCAATTTTTAATTTATTTTATGAGAGTCTCAAAGATAATGGAATTTCTTAAAGCTTCAGAAGCAATCCCAGCAGGTGAAGGGGGAGGTCCAGCAGCAGCTGGCAGGCCAACACACACATGGCATGACCAGGCCCACAGCTCAGCAGGTCTTTGGCATGACCCTATCCTCACCCTCTTCTCCTTCATGACCAACTTCCTGGCTTTCTAGGGAGATATCTAGTAAGGATATGGGAAGTGGACAAGAAAGCAACAGACCAGTGTAAGAACAGCAGAATTATGAAATCCTTATGAATCTTACAAAAATCAGGTTCCTTGTGCCTTTGTGTAATTTCTTATGAGTGTTCTGCAAAGCATCAGAGGAATCACAGACCCATGGCTGTATTTAGTGCATCACACAGATCCTCAATGCCAGCCTCCCTTCATTTCACCAGTCCTGGCTTTGGATTAGACAAATCTCTCAGATCCTCTCACGGAAGTTCTTCCCCATAGCAGCACTCTTCTATCTATACTGTGCTAGCCACCCTTGTGTCAGGTTTCATAACTTCACTTTCACTCATCTCCAAACATATACTGTATTGTGAAAGTGAGCAGTCCAGACAGCCTACTGCTTTGAATTATTTAAGATACTGAAAAAGCTTTAGATTTTTAAACACTTGGGGCTGACACAGTTCTATACCAGTGTGGCAGGGACAGAAGGTGCCCCACCTTCTCTTGTCAGGTGCTGATGCCAGGGCAAAGGAGGAGGCAGGCAACATGGTTACAGGCCATACATGGGAAGATACTCGGTTTGCCTGTTGAAACATTTTCAACTGCAGGTCCACTTTATGAGATTCTGTACAAATTTCTAAGTATCACACTACCCAAAAGTTCAGCTCCTTCTCTGTGTACAGAATCCATTTACTTAATAATCACTTCTTTAATTAATGATCTTCCTGTTTGGCTTTACTCCAGAAGTGATTTCTTCTAAATTTTGTAACCTGCCTATAGAAATTTTCTGACTTCTGATAAGACCATAAAGTAGCAGCAAGCTATAATAGAAAGCAAAAGATAAAGCATAGGAGGAACCAAATAAGAGCACAACTCAAGTACAGAAATGCAGCAGTGTCACTTCACTGAAAGACCATTTTCCCATTCACCTATTACCTCCCAGGAGAAGCTAAAAAGATAGCCAGAAAATAAGGCTGAATAGTGCCTCTTTCATCCCAAAAGAACACACAGGACTGCACTGCTAGCTTTTGTATTAACCTATACATTCTGTCCCAGATGAACAAATCCCTGATGAATTCTGCACAAGGTAGTGTGGTGTCATGATTCTTATTAATGCCAAAAACACTGATGAAATTGTGTAGAAACTTAAAAGTAAACAATCAAAATAATAATTAGAAGCTTTTGAAAGTTTCTGCATAATCTAAAAAATACATCCATATTGTTAAAGACAGACAATTTTAAACACCTCAGTCATTTACGTGGAAACTATTATGACTATCGTTTCAGGAAATTTTTTCAATCTATCTACATTCCCACAAATATGATCTGGATAAGGATTTTTTTTAATTCCCTCAAACTTTATAAGCCTGAGGCAAGGCTAATGTCCTCCACATTAGAGGAGAACAACTTTTAACTGCTCACAGTAAAAAATACCTTATTAACAGAAAAATTGGCTTTAAACAGCTGCCTAGAGTCCAAATTTACGAGCTTCTACAGTTTTGGAGGAGTTCTGTTTGTGGTGGGTTTTGTCTGGTTGGCTGAACAAAAGTTGAAAAAACAAAATTTAAAAAAATCATACATCAACCAAGCCATTCTGTTAGGACAGTGCGCGCATAAAAAGAGTATGGTCTACCTGCAGCTCACAAGGGGGAGGAAGAAAGTTATTTACACAGATTTCTTTTTTGAGAGCAACATAAAAAGCAAAAGCAACAAAACAAACAGAAAAAAAAAAAACAACACAAGAGCAGAAATGTGGAACTTGAATGGCAAAATTTCTTTCAAATAGAATACGGGCATGTTCTCCTGAGTTCCACAATGCCCCTGTGCCACCTCAGCTCAGTTTCCAAGTAAGCCTTTGACAGTGTAAGTAACAAGCATATGGATTACACAGCAAGGAGGGACCTCCAGTTTATTCTAAATAAAAGTAAATCCACAAAATTGAATACAGTTTTGTGCTAATGGCAGGATTAGAGCAAAGCTACAGAGATTTAAATCAGATGCCTCTGAATAGTTTTCTCCTTATTAAAAACATTGCTTCTTCTAGATTCCTGGAGAAGGTAAAAATCACTATTTGGGACTTGGCTAGTTCTGCTAGAAGCAAAACAGTGAGATCTACTAAGTCAAAAAAATCTTTAAGACTCTTAGACATTTCTACTTCCTACTTTTTCAAACATCTGAAGATTTGCAATCCTGGGATCCCCAGGAAAAAAAACTCATTTAGGTAAGATATAGCTAAGCTCAGAAAATATGCTGTTGGATAATACCTTTCACTCCCACTAATTTCCACCTCAGAGATTTTGTATGTTGAGGCTCAAAAGCACAGCCTCAGCTATTATCCATGGCTTCCACAATGCCATGCTCAGCTAACCTATTCATAGCTTGGAAAAAGGCTTTACAGAGCTTTACTACAAGCTATTCAAGAGTAAGCAGATAGTGAAAATGTAAACAGAAGCATGCAATGTAATAACTACTATCAAAATAAACTAAATGCTACTTTAAATTAAAAAGGTCATCTCCCACACAAAGAGGATTATCAATTCATTACTCTTCTCCTTATTCTGCCAACACTGAAGCAGCAATGTCACCTCCATTGCTTTTTATTGTTGCTTTACACACAAAGAAAACAAAGAAAATGTATTTTTCAGGTATTTGTACTATTTTCAAATAATACAGATTTAAGTTAAACCTCTGCACAAGCTTTAGTGAGTCTTACCAGAAGTCATGGAAGACTGTGAAATCCCTTAATAATAAGCTCCAGACATCAGGCAGAAGTTGTTTAATTACACGTTCTGTATTTATTGAAAAGATAAAGCTAACATTATTAGTATGCCGGTTGAAGTCACAAACTCGGCACTTGAGCTGCCCAACCATTTCACCACTCTCTCAATGACTTCTGATCTAGGTTACATATGCAGCAACATCATCAACAACTTCCTATCAAACTTAGAACCAAACCCAGAAGTTGAGAGCTCCTGGCAGATTTTCTGGTGCCTTCAAACACCCCACACAGCACAGCAGAAGTAGAGCAGTCACAAATTGCAGCTGGCAGGCAGGTCACCAGGACAGCATGTAACTTCTCTGTTTCACTGAACAGGCTTCACATCAGAAGTCAGAGCTGCAGCAGGTCTTTTGGGGCACCACACCAGAGCCAGCAACCCACATGGGCACACAGCTATGGGGACTACACAACTTTCAGCATGCTACTTCACCATTATTCCAATTCTAAAGATCTAGAACGGGCTGTCAAATAAATGGATTTCATACAGATTTCAAAAGCAGGAGGAAGATCTTAAAAATATAAAACTAAGCAGTAACTGCTGTATACATTTTGTAAAAGGTGCTTTATTGAAAACTGTGGTTTTCCAGCTCTGACTCAATACCCTCTGTTGCAAAAGCTAAGGGGTAAGGGAAGAAGAAACAAAATGTACAACCTCTTACACAGCTCAATACTTGCAAGCAAAATACATCCAAGGAATCAAGTAATTCAGTGACATGCCATACAGTGATTTCCTCAATTCTGAGTAGCACTGAACCCACAACCCCAGTTTCATACAACTGCAGTCACACCATGCGCAATCAAAACTTCAGCACTCACTCAATGGAGACAGCCTTGATGCCTGATTATTGCCTTTCAGTCTGCTGCAAGTTGTGGTCCTGCAACAGGCAGCACTGCCTGCTTTGTGTGCTGAAGGTAGTACAGTGATGGGTAACATGGAATATGAAAGTCAGGATGATTACAGCAATACAGAAATCATATTAGTAATTCTTCTACTCCTAACAAACATTTCTACAATGTCAGATTTTAACAGCATAGCAAAAAGATTTGGAGAGAAGCAACAGCAAGAATCCTCTGGGTTACAGTGGCACTGCTTGAACTTCCTATGGGGAAGAAAAAAGAAATGTTCTAAAATAGCTCAAGGCATATTGCAACCAAAATATCTATTTCACCTTTTCATAAAAACATTTGCATACAAACACACAGCACCTTCTTTCGATAGGTAGCTGTGGCCACCAAAGATACTTCAGCTAGAAATTACATTCTCCCTGGAAAGAAAATCTAACAACCAGGAGCTAAAAGAGTTTTGTTAAACTATATTAACTCCCAAATCCCATAAAGAATTTTCCAAACCTATTCCCTAGAAGCATTTCTGCTAATTCATCGCTACTATTACAGTTACTCACAACATTTACAATTATTTTTTCCCAACACTTTTAACCCTGAAACATCCATCTCTGTTTTACCACCTTCAAATAAATTAACTAACCCTCTTCCCATGTTGGTCATTATTTCATTGAGAGTGTTTGTCTAATTTTTACTATTTTTGTCTAAATCTTTTACACCCAGCATTTGATTGCACTCCCTCTGCCACTCACTGTGAATCCATCTGGTCCTGACACATGAAAGCTGATTTTTTTACAGGTTTTACTTCCCCTGTATTTTTGAAGGAGGAAAGGCAAGTGGCACAAATTGTGGTAGTAATGTGTGAAATTATATCAAAGATAGATCCATTGGTAGAGGGGATCCCTGCTAAAAACATTCCAATCCGCTGCAGAGGAATATAAAAAATCGCTACAAAGCATAACCATATGCAATTACACTAAAATCACCTGATCTTGCTTTGTAAGATCAAACAGATAAGGTACATTCCCAAACTCTACTGTATTTTACTCAAACTTGAAAGATCATCCTAAAAAAGTTGACAAGTGAAAGAGTCATGGAATGCTGTTTCAAGGACAAAAATAAAGTTCAAAATAATTTACCACGTCATCAAATTGTTGTCCTCACAGAAAAAAACATTAGAAAACTACATCTAGTGACAAATAAAAGAAGAAAAGTTGCTTAAATAAGTTTCAAGGATCAATTCATCCTGGGTGGTAAAACCAAAACTATGTGAAAATCACTCTGAAAGAGGTTGTTCAAGCTGAGGATTGCTCCCTACAGTATTGCTGAAGCCCTTGCACCACTGAGTATTCACTTCTCTGAACATGTATTTTCCCTTACTCCCTGGGAGATTATTTCACAGTCTGGTAGACATCAGTGTTGAGATGTTTTTTTTCCAATGCTTAGTTCTTTCTCTATCTCACCATATCATTCACAGTTAAATCCTCCTCAGCATACATAGCTTTGATTCAGACTGTTTCTACCAGGGTTTTTTATGATTACAGGGTAAGATCATTCCTCTTTACTAACAAAAAGGAGGTAACATTTTGTTCCTCAAATTATTAAGCATCATTCCTGCCCTGTGAACATCTATGTGTTATTTGTACAAGACAAGCAACCTAAGCTGTAAAATGCACAAAACTTAGTCAGAGTTCAAAAGTTTTTAAGTGCATTTAAAGCAAAGAGCTTCAATATCAAGACATGCTTCAACACTAGAAACTTGCTATCAAGATTCTCATTACTCTTAAATCAGTTCTTGTACTCCTTGTTCACTCTCTTCAAACAGGTAAAAAATCTTGCAGAGTGAAACCTTTTCCTCACAAGACACATTAAAAGCTTTGGACTTTTATCATGCCTCAAATGTAAAGAACTGAAGGAAAAACAAACAAAACACCTTTTTAAATTTAGAAACAAAATGCCATTTTCACAGGGTAGACTACCCAATTTCTGCCCAAAATTACTGCAGCTCTTTCTTTGACAGGGTAAGGTTTACCAGGTAAAATGGAGAAAGAATACAGGAATGCATTTGTTCCTAATAAATTGAATAAACCAGCCAAACCCTCACCTAAAGCAGTGTAGAATCACAGCAGCAACAACAGCATAACTTCATTTGCTGATCAGACACTACAAAAGTGCCATGCACTGGATATGCAGACAAGAACAAGAGAAACTGTCCATGCCAGGCACAATGAGGTCTTCTGTTCCTGTAATTCACTAAGCACCTTAATCAGCAAGGCAGAAGAAAACCAAATGCCATCTTATTCATGTACACAGAGATAGCATCCCAACAATACATTTTGTATTAATCAAAAGAGGCAAATACAAAACTAAGAAAAATTTCTTACTTTGACCATAAATTCACAAGGCCACAGAAAAAGGAAAGACTTTCCCTGAGTCTGATATATCAGAGCTATGCATAATGGTCACCACCCACTACCAAGTATTACATAACAAAGATTTATTTAGATGCTCTAGGCCAGTGGCTCCAAACTGCGGACTGCCGAGCTGTTTCCCTGTTCAGAATAGTCAAGCATCTGTCAATTTTTAAACTCTAACATACTGCCACTAACCCTGTCATGACTGTCCAATAATTTTCAACAGCTAAAGGTGGTGGTTTTTTCTGAAAAATATGCTTTCAGATTAAACACAATTCTCTCCCCAAACCTCCAACAGAGGTTCACAAGATCCTTTGCAAGGCTTTTTTCTAACCTTGATCCCTTGCATATAAAAATCCATCCATATATTATATCATTGTTTTTCTTGGAAATACACCACACATACTGTGAAGTCATGAACAGGGCTACATTTGGAGCCAGAAGAATTAATCTCCTCAGGACAAAGAAGAACAAATAGAAAACATTACATTACTTACAAACCAGATACAAATGGGAGAGAAGAGAAAAAGAAGGATTACTAAATCTCCACCACAAACAATCCGAAGGCATGTAAAATACAAAGTACCTACAGCAAAACTATTCATGTAAACAAAACACACCAGATGCAAAATAGAGTATGTACATGAGATTATGTTCCACTTGTCACAAGTGCCATGGAAATGGAGCTGAATGGTGACGATGCTATGCCTTAGAAGGAGGAATGCAATTTTTACATTCTACAATTAGGAACAGGAAAATACAATTATAACTAGCATAGAAGAAGGTTTCCTCTGAGGTACCTGGGTCTGAGACTGAAGAATCTGTGATCATAAAGATAATACTGGAAACAAAAAAGGAAGGCATTGCTACAACCCTGAGTCCCCAGGTTAGAATTTCCAACAATACTGTTGCCATTTCATAAAACATGTACCAAAACTGGTGTAGTTTCACTCCATGTTTGTTTCTGACACTTAAATGCCTCCTCACAACCAAAAGTGTCAAAAATCTCATCAGTTCTCAGTGTCAGTGCTCATTTGGTAGGCTGTAACTATCAGCAAGAGCAGACTTGGGAGCCACTACAACAGCATTAACAAACTACTGCCTGGGGGGAAAGCCTATCACAGCTGATGAGCAACAGAACAAAAGCCTAGACTTCCAATGTTTTAGTCTCTCCTTAGCAGAAAATAGCTTAAAGATTTATACACTGGAAGCTAAATATGTTGGCCTGTACATCTTCTCTTCAGGCAGGATTGCAGCTAGAAGATTTGCTCTTTGGATAATGAAAGCATGTCAGAGACCTTTCAGGAGATTCCTTCCTCTTAGTAAAAAAAGTTCCTATTTCATGGATGTTGTTTTAAAACAGCTGTGGTCATTGGTTCTTCAAGCGTCTTCAAAATATTCATTTAACAAACAAGTGTGCAAGAATAAACAGACTTCAGAAATTATAGCAGTCTGAATATGTAATTCAGGCACAACAGCAGGTGCTTTTTACATTGTATGCTCAGTCGTTGTTACGTATTTGGCATTGCCTTGGTTACAGCAAGTAACAACGCACCAACAGGCTGTGTCATCAAAATGCACCAGATGGATGCTCCACTTGCACAAATCTCTTCCCTTCCCCACTCCTCTCCTCCAAATAGGATGTAACTTTTAAGAGCAGGGACAGGCATCAACATGGAAAACCTATGTTGATAATCACTTCCCTGCCAAAGTGTAATCACTGTACCAATAACTTCAGTCAAAAATGATGCTAAAATGTGGACTTGATAACAAAAGCCACAGGGCTTGCAAGGCTTCGTGAAGTTTGACCAGGTGAACATGAACTACACACAACTGAAAATCTCAATCAAGTCTCTTTTTCTTTTCCTAAATAATCAGCTTCTGTGGCCAGCCTCAAGCTCCCTGCACACTGCCAGAGAAGGTGATTGATTTTTTTTGCACTTTCAACATCCCAATTTGTCTTCCTAGAGGGAAAAAAAAAATCAACTAGACTCCTCTGTTTCCCACATTTTCCCCACTATGAACTCACATTTGCTACTGGTTGATGTCCAAGCAGACCAGACATAAGAACAGGGCAAGGCCTCTTCCTCATCGGGTGACACCAGTGGAAAACAGGAGGGTTTATCCATGAGGCTGCAGAACACTTTACACTGAGCAACTTTTCTCTGTAACCACAGCCCTCCTTCCTAAAACCCCCAGTACTACAGGCTGTTCAAACTAAATGCAAATAATTATAGGTAACTTCACAGCACAACACCTCACATTTCAAAGATGTGATGTTTTTACACTGGCAACAATGTCTTCCCATCTGAGCATGAATGGCCACAGGTGGCAGGTGAAGACCAGTGAAATCTGCCCAAAGGAGTGAGTTTTATCAGGACTGTACACTCTGCTCCGTACGTCACTACATCTGAAAAGTTAACACAGACAAGGAGGCCACCAAGGTTTGTACACTACTACACTGTAGCAATTGTGCAAGATATTGCAAAAAGCCATCAAGTCATGGGGTTCCTGTCATACACTGGAGAGAGGGAGTCTTCAACAGGCAGAGTAAATAAAGTGACTATGGATTTGCACATGATTGGAGGAGGTTAGTCTTCAAGGTAGAAGGTATGTGCCTGATTTTTTGATACACTGAGCATAACACAGAGACAGAATAGTATAAAAACAGAAGAAGAGCAAGGTTTTTTGTGTATTATCCTTCAGTCTTTACAGTTCATATGATTACTAAAATTTCAGATTGATTTTGGAATTATTTTAACTGACTGAAAAAAATATGATACTCTTCCTTCCTTCACAAGAAACTCTGAATTAGTCAGATCCTATGACTATCCCATCCTGTGAATCCCTTCCTTGTAATTTCACCCTCTGGTTTTCAGGTGTAAAATACCTAAAAAAGTATACATAACCCTTACTGTTTCAAATGGCGAATGGCCCTAAAATTACTGTTTTACACACCATAATTTGAAAACACAAAGTTCTTGGGCAAGTAGCTAAAACCCTTTCTTTCACATACAAATGAAGTTCTGTTTCTTAATGCAAAAAAGGAATGCTTACCTTACTGTTGTTCATGCTATTCTGCTATCCATATCATACCTGGTATACATATATGAACTTGCAGTACAGTGCCTGTGGATGCCACTGCTTACTAGATCATAACACAGATTTAACACTGAAGATCAAAATTGAGTTGTGAACTGTCCAGGCTTCAACAGTTACATACTAGAAGGAAAAAAATATATTTGAACCTGTAGTCATTATCTTCATGGATAAAGTGGCTGAAGAAAAGGTATGTTCAATAAAATATGAATTTACACACCAGAAACGTGACATATAAAAATTGTCTTTGCTCCATGCACAAAAAGGTTGTTCACTCTACTTTTAATTCCTAGAGAATCACCAAAAGTCAATCAAGTTTTGAAGTAGGGACCTTTCTACTTTTCTGAAAATCTACTGTATGAATGTTAACTATATACCAGCTACAATTGTGCTTCTGGCATTTAGTTTTCAGACAACTATATTTCCATGCCGACATTCAGCTTAAACTCCTTCTACTTGCTATGAGGAGGGAAATTATCCTGAAGAGGGTCTGATAGGGAACCAGATCTCCTTTGGGAAATGCTAAATGCCACTGTCCTTGGTCAATGATAGCCAACAATGGGACACCAGTGACACAGGCACTGTCATACCCAGAGCAATGGAAGACATCAGCTGATGCTCCATGTCACCTGGATAACCAATATAACCCAAAGAGTCATCCGATACATTACTGAGAATACTTTATATTTTAAAAAAATTACATACACACACATCCTAAGCAATATATTCTTCTCTTCTCTTTCCAGCTTACTTACTTGGCCTTCTTTGACACAAAAAAAAATTTGTTTAAGAAGCTGGGTTATTTTGACTTCAAATCCAGAAATAACCAAGTCTGTAGCTAACAAGAAATACTAGGGTTGTTGGTTTTTTTTAACAGTGTAGTTTGATTTTAATCCAAAATATGTTTGAAATATTGTTGATCAAAGCATTAAGTCTGTGTTACTCTTAAATATAAATGATTCATGTACCTTTTAAATTTGCATTCAAAAGCAGCTTAACCTAAGCTGAAATAAAGACATGCAGTCTTTACAGTTTACCAAGGTAAAGAAATAGAAAGATATGTAAGGATCTGTTAAGTACACACTCAACTATAACTGCATATAACTAGAATCAGTATGAGCCAAAGGGTGACACACTGAAAATACAACGCATTAGAACTGCCTGACTTGGACATGACTTTGAACTAGGGCTAAGCAGTCAGACTAACCATCAGGAAGCTGCAATTAAAAGTCTAAAGCCTGGGTGCTGAAGCTAATACAGAGTCAATATTATGAAGTACAGCACTGTCCCCCTGGGCTAATGCCCATCTCCCTGTCAAGAAGGCATCAAGCTCAAACATCTCCTTCCCATGCACCTTGCAGCTTGGTCCTACAAGAGGAAGATTTTGAGGACTTTGGGATTTTCTCATTGTTATGAAATAAAACTAAGATGCCAAAATCTGAATGATGCTGTGACAATCTCATAAGTGGATTACTTTAATCATTTATCAGCAAGGAATGATAATTGTTAAGCAAGAGCAGAACCGTGAGTTCATCCTTATTTATCACTCTGAAACAAAAGGTGAATACAGAACAGCTGTGAATATCAGAAATACACACCAAGTTTGAGGAAAGGGTATTTAAAATGTCCACTAAAAATGCAATGGAATAACAAAGCTAAAGGCTGGTTTTGCACTGATGCCTATTTAATACAAATTTCTGTCAGCTCACCACAGCCTTCTTAGTGGGAGAGATTTTCTCATTAAGTTAAATGTGACTGCATTGCACATACGCTAGGAATGCTGTTTAATAAATATTCCGTTTCTTAAAAACAGTGCTCTAATTTTGAAACTGCTGCAAAATAAATTCACACCAAGAACATAAGTTTCTAAACTAGTGAGCAATAATTTCCTCCATCATGACCATCTAAAAAAAATAAATTTGAGGTCATTGAATTGGCTAATACAGCAAACACACCTGTATTTCAGTGCTTTCCTAAGGGGAATGGCAGTGGTAAGAAGGACTTAAAAACCAGCACTCAACAGGAGGAGATCACCATTACCCTCCCATGGTAAACGCCCTTCGCCCCAACACTCCTGCTGCCCCAAATGCCAGCAGCAAAGCAAGCAGCTTTCTGCAGGGCAGCTTCTTCGGCAGAGGATGAGGAGGGCAGGCTGGAGGAAGGCCTCTGTCCATCAGTCATATCCCATCCCACCAGGACTCTAGCAAAACCTGCTGCATGAGCTGGTATTGGATACCAATGAGAGGCACAGCACTCCATCTTAAGAGCTTCCTGCCCTGATTAAGCCAAGAGTTACAAACATGGCATGTGCAGCCCTTGTCTCAGTCACTTGGTTTGAGCAGAGCTTAGATCAGATGGCATCCAGGGATCCTTTCCAATTCAAATTACTCTGTGATCATAAAAAAGCTGGTGCGAGAAAGCTGTTAAGAAAAGAGAAGGGAAAAACCTCAGCTCCCCCCACACCATACAACAACATACCAATCTCCTCTTCCAACACTGGAGGCAGTACCCACCCTCCTAACATTTACCTGGGACAGTAACATATTAAAAACCTACTGGTTTTGCCTGTTTTTTGGATTTGAAGTATTAGTTAAAGCATTCTGCTGATGTTAGCCTGAGAAAAGCCTGGAGCGAGAGCTTTTACTCCATGCTTCTTCACCTGACTGGCAAGAGCTTTTTTAGTCTCAGCTCTTCTTTTAAAAATGTTTTTCCCAATTTAATTTTATTTACTCTAAAGAATCACATTCAAGACTTCCAAATCACCAAGATTTCAAACATGATCAAAGTCCCATCAAAACAGACACTACACAAATACACAGTAACACTAAAACTGTTGGCATGAACTGCAACTTACATATCAGAATAAATAAATAAAATTTTAAAAATCCACAAATAAAACTTGAGCATATATTAGGAAAACCAAGTCACAGCTGTGTATGTTTAAAAACTTCCATTATGTTCTTTCTTTTTTCTTCCTCCTTCCTTTTACCCAGATCATCAGTTCTTGTTCATCCAAGTTTTGAGAAAGCATGTTTATTAAGAAAAAACTCAAATCAGAATGACCGCCACAAGAAGAATGATCAGAAAGCTATTGTGTTATGTACAGAAGTGAAAATTCTTGCAGAGAAATGAAAATATTTAATCAAATCAAAACCAATAAATACTAGATATTGAATGAACACCTTAACCACATACACACAGAAAGGCATTTCTCACCCTGACATGCATCCCCAAAATGGAAAAAATAAGGCAAAAGTGAGTCAGTGTAGGGTAGTCAAATGAGCTTCGCCAAAATGAGCAAGTTTTGTAGCCTCCATGGCTCTGCTGTTCTCGTGTTTTTCTGACCTGAGCTCAACTTTTGAGTTCAGAGTTGGAAAATTAAATTCAGCAGGCATGTTCCTGATATACAAAAAAGGTTCAGAAGAGTCTGAAAAAACTCTGAAAATTAGTTGAAAAAAGAAACTACCACCAAAAGGATTCAGCCTAAATTCCAGGTATGTGTTGCTCAGTTGTGACTAACTCAATGATTTTAATGAAGTCCCTCACTCCCTACAATTACATTTTTCTCAGATGGGTGACAAGGTGGTCATCTTCTTAAGGAAAGTAGCATTTATGAAAGGGCTCATCAGAAAGAAAAGACACAATTCTCAATTGCTGGCTTGTGAACAAGATCTGATGGACCAAACAGCCCAAGAACAGGCTGGAAAACACAAAGGGGAAGGTATATGGCTAAAAAAAATAATACTTAAACATTCTGAATTTTTCATTTTAATTGGAGAACATCAAAGGACATCTCCTCCTTTTGCTAAGTAGGAAAAACAGAGGCTCCCAGTGTGGTTTACCTCATGCAGACTAGATATTGTTTTAAATACTTCTAATACATTTATTTCAGCTTCCTTGATGATGTTCAAAGCCCCACCGCTTAACCACACACAGCTTCTTACACAGGCTCGTGGGTGATGGAAATTTCTCCCAGTACATATTTTTAATTAGACAGAAATCACCACAGGAGACATGACAGACCAGGTGAGATGCCACCTGCCTAGCAGCATCTCTTTAGAAACAGAACTCCCTAGAAACAGAATTGCACTTTCATTCCTCCTTTCACGTCAACATGGATGGTTTCTAGCAGAAAGGGTTTAGTGTGAAAACACACGTTCTTATGTTTCTGGAGTACCTTCAGCTAAGTCCTCTGCCATTCACGGCTGTCATGCACCCATTGAACTGCTTTTGTATTTATTCCTTCAGAATTAGGACAGACATTATCATCACGTGCCTGCATTTGTGAAAGCAGCAAATAAAGATGCTTCCCTAGGCCCCTTCAGTAAAGCAACAAACATGCAGATTTTTGGCAGAACATTGATGCGTGCAGAAGAAACAGAAAAATACTATCACACTGCTCTTAGTAGCTGACTTATCCAATCAATCATTATTGTGAAGAAAAACCAATCAATCTGTTTCTCAGAAACCTTTAACCCCTATGCAATCCATATTACTGGCAATCTATTGGAAATAAATGAGCAAAGGGTTGTTTGCTAGAACTCTCACTAAGAAGGAATCTTCCCCTTCTAGGAAACCAGA
Source organism: Geospiza fortis (assembly GCF_000277835.1). Taxonomy (NCBI): domain Eukaryota; kingdom Metazoa; phylum Chordata; class Aves; order Passeriformes; family Thraupidae; genus Geospiza; species Geospiza fortis. The sequence continues at coordinate 125,725 of NW_005054635.1, forward strand.
AAAACACATTTAAAAATGCATTTATCAAGGCTTCACTTAAGCCTATGGTAATAAGACCTTCTTCAAAGTTAAGATTTAGTTAATCAAGCCACACTGCCTATGGACAACATGTATTAAACTGAAGCACCTCTAATATTTTTAATAATCTTTTTTAAGATCTCAAGAAAAAAGATCTGATTCTTTTAATTCATAATCTCATGTAAATCCAGAACAGCTATAATCAATAATGGACAATTCATGTGCCAAGGGAAAAATGCTGAATTTGAAGTATCTAGGCCATGAGATACAAGTGAAAAGTTTTAGCTCTCAGCTTGATTTTTCCTGCATTTTGTCTATTTGAAAACACTGAACTTTACATTATAATTCTTTCTTTGTTTTTTTAGCATGTTCATTCGTTTTGGTTACTAACCCTGAACGCACATACATATAGCAACATGGTGTTTATTTTCCCAGCCACGTTTTCTGGACTTACAATTAGTTTTTCCTGCTTTTGCTTGCCATAAACATCACCACACACTGACACAATCTAAAGCCAAGCAACAAAACCACTGCAAATGACTGGCTACACTGGCCTGTTAAAAATACAAAACAAGCATCTGAACAGGAGATTCCATTTTGTTTTACCCTCATGACTTTTCTGCTGGTTGTACTGCTGACAAGCACTGCTTATAAAACAAAATGTTATCTACGTTTCAAAGATGCACACAGACCTCATATCGAAGGCTTTTTAAGTTTAAGAACATAAGCATTGCATGTGACTGTGGCTTAAAATGGTATCAAAGAAGTCAGAAGCCAGCTCCTGGTCAAATTAAAATCCATTCAAATGTCATACGCAAAGAGTTCAGGTTTCTCATTTGCATTCCCATTTAGATAGATTACACAAATTTTAGCCTCAAAATTAGTACTCCCTTTATTCAAAGTGTTATGGATTACTTACATTACCACAGAGTAAACAAAATCTTCAGATATATAAGATCCTCAAAATAATAAGGGCATGGTGGACTACAAGATTCTCACTTTGGCATCCACAAAGATCTACCACATCCCGTATCACAAAATCTCTTCTAAAGCATTAGCTCCCATGCTTTAAATACACGAAGGCAATTCTATTAAAAAAAAAAAGAAAGAAAATGAAAAAAAAATACCAGAATGCATTCCCTTCCCAATATACATGAAATTGCAAACTTGTCATAAAGGATTTCATATTAAATAACCAAACAGGGTTATACTAAAAAGCTTTGGCATGTCTCCCTCTTCACACACCAGAACTATCTTTTCTATCTACGTAGATGTACCAAATCACCTTCCCAGCATTCTTACATTTTTGAGCTGAAGAGCTAATCAGTAAATACTTTTGATAGCCTTTCAATAGGCTAGCCTTGCATCTGCTAAGACAGCACAGTAGCCAGAACATTTGCTATTTTAAGGGAAGATAATGCACTAATGTAAAATAGAAATATCATTTTAAGCTGTAACTAGAAATGTCCAAAACTCAGAGCAATGAATTACATGATTCACAGCACCCAGCCAACCTTGAACCACCATTACTTTGTAGAAATCAGTTTGGCCTAAAAGCTCATTGATATATTAATTTCAGACCACATTTTCCAAGGAAGGCAAGCTGTCTTTGACTAAGGTTTACATTTCACTCATTAAACATCCAAAACACTCATCTAAGGTACACTACAACACTAAATGTTCTGCTTTTTCAGAGTTTCTTGTGGTTGTCCATTATTATTCACTCGACATTTAATTTTTCTGTAAACACACATGAATGCACATAATTCAATAGTAACTGTTCTCCTTCCCTCCTGAACAGCATTTCTGGGCAGTCTATCCTGCCCCTTTCTCCCACAGCACTAGACATAAAGGCAAACCTGCACCTCACTTTTGATTTGGCAGCACACAGAATAAACACATTCTATGTCACCATCACCTTTTGGGAAGAATAGACATCACGTGCTTGTTCCTGATATGGGCCGCAAAGGCAGGTGCAGGTGGTCCAGATTTAACAGCAATGCAGCAGAACCTGGAGTACTATGACTGGAATATTGGCAAGTTATTTGGGACCCCATGGGGCACAGCTGCAGAGCAGTCTCAAAACTGCAGCCACCTGGGTGTACTCTTATCAGCTGGTGTAACGTGACGTATGTCAAAGACAAGAAAAACGCTACACGGCTGATCTGCCCTACACCCACATTAGCTCACTCTTAATGTATGCAGAGTCAGGCAAACACCTCTGCCTTCTAGTTCCTCAGCAGCTATGAAAACAGCCAGATCTGCAATGCACTCTCTAAACCAAACTGCAATTCCACAGCCCGAAAAATCTACAACAGGAGAAAGCAAAAAGATGTAGTTTTCCATCCTAGACCCACAGTCCCATCTCTCTTAAAGAGAAGATTTATGATGGCAGTAAAACAAGTCTTGGTAGACTGCTCCTACTGACTCTGATCCTTACAGAAAGCAGATGTAATGTACATGGCTGCACTGACCACGACTGTGATTCAGGCAATCATTGTTTTCAAACTAAAAAATTAAAAAAAAAAAAATCAAGACGTCTTCCATTTCCTGAAAGCAGAACGTGATGGCAGCAGATGTCACCTTCCCCCCAGCCGAGGGGTGGAGAGCACGCTCCACGGGGAGGACGGGGAGATCCGGGCCCCCTTGGGTTCCCTGCTGCAAACCGGGACGGGGCCGCAAACCCCGGTAGCATCTCCCGACGGAGGGGGCTGCTGA
>NW_005054635.1:129400-138786 GCF_000277835.1 Geospiza fortis
TGGCCCAGGAGGGAGGAGGTGTGAGGGTGGGTTTGCCAAGGCGCCGCATCCGCATGGCAGCTGCGAGCAGGCCCTGGTCGTCCTCCTCACCTGGGGAGAAGCTGCAAAGACCGAGGTGCAGCACAGCTAACCAAATTGTGCACGCAGCCTGCAGGGAGGCTTACTGCTATGCTAGGAAGGGCTTGGCAGCGCCTCTTTCCCACAATACCTACGCCCGTGTTCGTGTACACAAACACAGTGTTGCATCTATAGTCTGGCTGTAAACTATCTCGCGTATATTCTCCAAACTCCTGCTCCCTGTACTTAACTGTCTCAGTGATTCCACACATGCAAACAAAATCCTGAAGTCCTCAAGACAGTGTCTTGCATTTTGTGGTATTTAGACAAAATAAACTATCAGAAGAAATACAAGGTTTCTTTTTCACAGCCAGATTGATACCTAACCAGCTTTTTCATTTTAAAAAAAGCCGGGGGACTTTAAAAACCTAACAACTGATGAAAAGTTGTAGTATTGGCGACCTAAACTGGTACATTTTGACAGTATTGTTAATTTATCTCTTTGACAGTATTGTTAAATTATCTCTTCATCTGTTGTGTTAGACATCTGTGAAGTGTTTAGGCAAACCCCACCGCAATCTACATATAAAGGCTTCTAACTAATTACTATGATAACTTGGTGTTACTTTGGATTTAAATTCTGTTTTCCCCCTTCTGGTGGATAGAGACTTTTTGGTTCTTGGTAACATCACCACCTATTCCCCTATTACGATGTAGTTCAGCCACTCTGTATTGCACAGCTGCATTTCTAAATGCCCAAAGCCCAAATGCTACAGTATTCTCCAAATGAAGACTTAAAAAATGAGACTATGAAAAAATATGTTGAAAAGAATGAAGAAGTGAAGGAAACACATTTATTCTTTGGACAACTGCTACCAAAGCCCCTTCGTCTCTTTTTAATACATCGTAACACTTCATTTCTTTTCCTCCTATGCTAATAGTTTCTATTTATCACTGGTTTTCTATCCTGTTCTGGAGGAACGTAACATTTGTAGCAAAAATAAATCGGCTGGAGGCCATGTCTGTTCCCTTCTTTGCTATGTCCTGTATGTATGGCCCTGGAATAGCCCCGGGTTACCACGACTTAAGGTGTATAGAATATGCATGACAGATTTCCAAAACTATCAATTCTTGGAGAGTTTCGTTAGATAAAACACTTCACTCGCAATCAAGCTCCTTCCCCTGCTCTTCCTCTCAAAATAATGAGGCATCTGGTCCCGAATCGGATCTTTGTCCTTCTCCAAGAGGGACGTTTGCCCAGGTGACCTCTAGGGGTCCTCCCCGACCTACGTTTTTCTGTTACATTTCTGTCGTTTAGAATGATTAACAACAGCACTCTCAATGACTGCTAAATTATATCCTAGAGAAGTTTCATGTCCTAAACGCATTTTTCTCACACAGCTCCAATTACCGCATGTGTTTCACAGCCCATGATGTCAGGTCTTTTAGCACATAAGCTGTCTGTGAACCTGAAGAGACGGACACTGCTAGAACACAACAGTATTAGTATTGCTAATGCTGTATTAGCATTGACCTTCAGGCTCTTCATTTCATTATCATCATTATTTAGTGAAATTTAAATCTAGAAAATTAAAACCAACTGAAAAACCAGTAGGAAAAGCGCCAAGACTAATCTATAACATTTATAAAATCATGTAGCACTGCAGATGAATCAATACTGTGTGCTGGATATTAAATTATAACCTTCTGAGGGTGACAGTTTTCTAAGTAGCTGTGGTAATCAGTGACAAATACACATCAGCCAGCTTCTGGCATATTCAGACAATCTTGCTAGGTAAAAAGTGCTATTTACACTAGACCTATTTTTTCATTGTATGGGGGGGTCGAGGGGGGAGGGAGGGAGAAGGGAGGGGGGTGTTGCTATTTATACACCCATTAGCCTAGATAAAAGCTTTGGCCCTGGCAGTTCAGACACATTTTTCCTACATTAGCCTACTAATTTAGTCAGCTTCCATGTGTTTTCAGGAACTGGACATTGCAGTGATCTTAGGTGTGTGTGACATTATTTTCAGGCCGGGGCCAAAAGAAAAACAGCTTTCACAGGTTAAAAGACAAGTGCAAGCTTTTTAAGGTCAGATAGCTCAAGACCCTGAAGGGCTGGAAATGAATGCTTTCTACTGTCTGAAAGCTTAGGATTACAGCTTTCATATCTCAAAAAGCATTAATCACTAACTGTAGTGGTGTGTGCATTACCTGTTGCTAGAAGAAAGTAGGCTGTTTCAGGGGTGCTTGCTGGTACTGAAATAGGTGGGTTTCAGAAACCAAAATGTTTTCAAATTCTGGTACTGGACCCATGAGCTAAAGGAAGGCAGTTTTATGAATAATATCTTCCAGACTCAATCATCTTATCTTCTTTACTAGCTTCTTGGTCTGAAATAACTAAGTCAATAGCATGGTTTCAAGCATAAAAATCCAATTTTGTCAACTATTCCGACTTCCCATATAAAATTTCACTGTGCCTTCATCCAATCTGTCTGTAACTCCTTAGCAGCACAGGAAACACTTAGGTTCCACAGCCAGTGATTTTCCGTGTCAGTAATGATACCTTAACATAACCTCCAAGCACTCCTGCAGTCTCCATGCGCACAAGGAAGATGCTTTTCTTTATCATTTAGATATGTGTAGTCTTAAGGGAGTATTGGAAAAAATCAAACATTTTATTCTTTAAATGCTTCTTCTATCTTATCTTTGATTATATTTTATAACGCATGAGTAATATAGCCTCTAATCAACTGAGATTCAACATCACTTTAAGCTTTCTAGTGCTGTTTCAAACATTAGCCACTCTTCCCAAAAAGTTGGGGTGCTTGCTTTACAGAATATGAAAAAAATCCACGTTAATTCTATAGTTAATGAAGTGACTGGATTTTTTTTTTCTGGTAAGGATTGTTCATCACTTCAGCAAATGGTGTGCTCACTGGTGGGCTGGTTCCTGGAGTCAGGTACTTCTGAATGCAGTGCCATAGAAATCAGTCATGTGATCAGCCTAACTGCTTGGCAAAACCAAGCCAGAAGTAGACTCAGGTCCAGTTTTTTAACCCATAGTGTCATGGTTTAGGAATGGTATTCCCCAATGTAGTGTTGGCACTGAAACATTACAACCCATGCACCATCCATTCACTCCCCTGGCCCCTCTCTTCCCCTCATCTCTGCAGAAGGCTAGAGAGGAGAACCGGAGGTACAAAAGGCTAGGATCATGAGTTGAAATAGGAGCAATTTACTGGAAGCAGCAATGAGATAATAAATGAACAGTAACAGCAACAATATTAATAACAGAGTGTACAACAGAGGTGAAGGATTCACATGTGCTCACCACACAGACATGTTACCCTTTACCTCCTGCTTCCCACTACCTGACTGGAAGAGACCCCTTCCTCTTGCCCCTGTGCATGCATCAGGTACTATAGAATAACCTATAGGTCCTGGTCCACGCCTCTCCTGGCTACTGCAGAAATTAACCCTGTCCTGGCTGGAACCAGGACACTGGGCCTTTCGTACAGGGCCTGTTATTTCACATTTTAAAGCAATGATTTGGCACTACTGTCCTTCCAATTTCAGCAAGTTTTCAGCCTCAGTTGAGGCACTTCTACTATTAACCCAAATAGGTCCAAGAGAGAGCAAAAGGAGATGCACCCAGCCAAGGATCCTTGGAAGCGTAAGCTACTTTCTGCTAACAAAGAGAATCCAGCATCTTTTGCATACGGGGACTTTCAGAAAGTGCTGCAAGTCTTGTTATTTCAAGATGATGTTTGTGACAGATATCAGGTGCAATCTTGTACCATTTGCTCTTTGAAGCATCTAAATGTCCCAGCTATACTATGCAAAAAATATATCCATTATGTCAGACCTGCTGTTTGAACACTTTGCATCTTAAGCCTCACCACACTGCCTGGCAGTATGGAAGTGCTCCTTTCAAAACCATTCGAAAGAGCACCAGGGAAAGCAACTAAAAAAAAAATTATTTGCAAGTGGACAGTAATTGTACATGATCCCTTTTCACGTGTCAGTCTCATAATACTGTCATACCTTGCTGATGAGAATGCTGTAGAAACGCAATACAAGTTTGAGGTAGTCGGCGTCTTGGTCAAAGCTCAGTGAATACAGAAAACAGAACAAAAAATCCAACCCAGCTTAATTTACTCCAAATTAATGAAAAAATCATTCATCTAGCAGCCTGTATTCAGACCAAGGGAGCAAACATAAAATAAAAAACGCCAAGCATTTCTACTCAAATACAAAGCAAGTGAAATAAACAAGGTGTAGCAGAGCCAACACAAGAGATGCTGTCATAGCAGCCAGAGATATTTGTGTGGTTTGAATTATGAGTAAAATTGGACAATAAAGCCTTGTGGAAAACTTAAATAACCTTCATGTTCTCTGAAGAAACAAGAGGAACAAACTAAATGAAAACAACAGTCTGTCTAGTCTTGCGTATACACTTGTATTTACTTACATTCAAATAATAAGAGCTATTAATGTTTCTGAAATCTGGTTTTCAAGGTGATGGCAAAGCATAGCAATAAATGGACTTCTGTATGTTAAGTGTGACTGAAGGCTGAAAATAGACCCTCCTCCTTGTCAAATCAGCCCAGGAGGCTGGCTTGTTTAGACCAAGTTCTGTTATGTTCACTATAGAAAGACCCTTTTACACCCTCCATTTCGAAAAGCTTTACTTAGTGGGGCACTATCATTAGTCACTATATGATAGATGGCAGCAACAAACGAGGTGCAAAGTGAATTGAAGGAAGACGTATTTCATGCACTAACATCTTTTACTCTTAGCAAGACTGCTGGGTCAGGTTGAAGAATGACTGTCATTTGGAGAGGTGAAAAGAGTGGGCAGAGCACATGATTGAAAGGTGCTGATGGATGGTTAGGTGAGAAATGTTTCAGCATTAGCATATGAACCAAATTAAGGCAAAAGGCAGCTTTTGCCAGACGAGGAAATTTCAGCCTTGATTGAAGTATATATACAGGTGTGTTCACATATAACTATTTTGTCTTCAAAGAAGGAAAACAGAAGAAAGGGCAAATCCTAGGTCTAAGTATTTGTCAGTCTTAGGAGAGTTGTGGGAGTACAGGCAAATTTAAATCGTTGACAGCACAGTTCCTTTAAATAGTCTGCTAGTTGTGCTGTAAAGACGTAGCAAACTCCTATGATTATATGCAAACCCTTAATTTTTCTTCAGCCTAATTTTAGATGAAGTAGTCTGATATTTTATGATTTATCTCTTGAGATATTTTTGTTGCCATGGTTTTACTACATATCACCTCTAGAATAAATTGAAATATGTTAACAGAGTCAAGGAAGTGCGCTTTTTTTTGTATTAACTTCTATTAAAACGTAGCCTGGATTTATTTATAGTTTTATTTCTTTATATTGGTCTGTACTGAAGATCATGCTTCATAGGTACTTAATGCACCTCAAGACACCACTAATTGGAAAGCATTTGCATTTTAATTGTTACTATGTCACTAATGGCATGAAAAGGGAAATGGTCAGAAACTGTAATGTTAGAGACCTTCCTGAGCAATGGCTGCAGTGAAAACATATGTGCAGAAATTACTTTCAGCAGCAGCTTTTTAAATGAACTGTAGGAGGCAGGAGCATAAACAGTTAACCTGCAATTTTTTTTTTTTTTGTGTGTGAAATACGTTCACACCAAAGTTATCATCAACACTAAGACCAAATACTGTGGCTCATACCTGGTATATCACAAAAATGACACAGTTTCTTTGCTTCAGTTACAACATTGCAGTATTAGTAAATATTAGGTCTGTTATTAATTAAGCAAATACTTTCCAGCTACTGGTTTTGTGGAATTTAGAAACTGCAATTACAAAATACATATATATACATGCATATATATACTTGCATTGTTGAAAAACATATGACTACAGAAATCACTCAAAGCGCAATAAAAAATTCCCACGCAGACTGAACTTCTCTCCCTTGAGTGCATGACCAATATCCTATGGAGGCCAAAAGCCAGAACAGAGAGCCACGTCCCTGACCCTCCTCAACAGGATTCATACATGACAATGCATTAACCAATTTGCATGTTGCTAAATACATGCACACCAACTGTTCCTTGTATTTTGGATGCCTAGTAGGACCCATGGTGCACTGAGCAGTGCAAAAGGGAAATCAATCTGCTTTAGTAGAACTAAGGAGCCCTTTCACAACACATGACATGACTTAAACCCCTCCAGAACAAAAGTCACAGCAGTCAGGTGCTAAACACAAAAGCACAGCTAAATCCTGTCCTGCTCCTACAGAATCATCAAAACAAACCAAATCACTCCTTTTTTTGCGCCACACCATGCCACTTAGCATATTTAACAGTATGTTAATGTTAATTAATGTATCATATTCAAACACAGTTTTCTTCCTGGCCTGAGTGGGAACAAACTCTTTATTCTTCCTATCAAACCTTTAGCACTACAAAACAAAAACCCCAAATATATTCACTGACTCAGAAAATAAAAAATGGAGATAAAAAGAAGTATGATGATATCTTTCAAACTAGTTACCGTATGTACCTGACAGATGTAGGAAGACTCAACCTCACTGACACAGCCAGACTCACAGAAGCCATAAAGTAGCTTTTATCCTTCACAAAGCATATCACCCTTGAGCTTTCCAGACAAGCAGGTCCGTCTGCCCATTCTGTGCAGTGGTAAAGTAGGTCTCTCATGCTCTGTGGTTATTCTCCTTCAGGGTGGTGAGCCCCTATTACTTTCTGTATACCTTCAGCAGGTTTCTCATCCCCTCCTTTGCCCTCCAAGTTTAAAGAAAGACATATTTAATATTTCTGCTTCTCTTATGGAAACCCCTAATCAGAGAGGAATGGAGAAAAGCATCTTCCCTTCTCTACCCTCAGTGTCCAGACTCATCAACAGGTCATTCCTGTACTTTCTGTTCCAGTGCGATCTGACAGGTTAAGCCATAAGCTGGTAAGTTTGCAGTGATTAGTTCTGCTAGCAGGGACAGCAAAGAATTGACATTTTCCTAGTTCATTTTCATGTTCCTAATTATGACTCAGTGCAGCCAGCTTTGACCTGCTGTGTATCAATAAACATTTAAGTCTGCATTCCTATTTTTAACCCAGTGGACCCACTTCATTAATGCAAGCATGTTCTCTTCATTAATTGAAGACCAATGCTCACTGAGACAACCCAAAGTCCTTCTAGAGAGAAGGGGAGTTATCTCTTTATAATTCATGCCGTTCCCTTTCCATCCTCATTACAGTCATTTAGAAACTACTACTCAGCTCTGCCACCCTCTCCTTCCAATCACTCCATTCAAGCACTAGTTGCAGTTTTCCCTTTGTTTTTGTGATTACAGTATCTTACAGGGAAAACTGCAACTACTGCTCAAATCTCATAAGCATATGGAAAGCAAATTTTAATTTCTGTATTAATTCAATTCAAGCACTACCCAACTGAGTAGCATGTGTTTCATGGGACTGTAGGAACCAATAAATCTATTCATTTGAGGACTTTTTGAAAGCTTTTACTTTTTCAAAGTGAAAAGGCTTCAGAAAGTAAAGAATAAAGCTTTCATGGGATAAAAAAAACTACACTGAAGCAAGGTTTTCAGCTTTCCCAGAAAGAGGCAAACCTGTTTATGCAAGGGTATGTAATGCTCACTTACAGGTGTCTGATCAAGGACCTTTCCAATACCAAAGGGCACAACAAGTAAAGGGGGAGCCACAAACACAGCACAGAGAGACACAAACCCAACAGATGAACTAACTGAGGCAAAGACAAGAAACAAACTTAAATTATGGGTTATTAAAAAACCAAAGGCAAACTGGAAAAATTGCAACTGATGAGGATGCAAACCTGAGGGTCCAGGGTGTCCAAGGCAATTGGTGTACCTGTGCAGACATGTGAACGATTAGCAGGAGTGGGGATGGGGAGGTAGTGGACAGTGGAAGACAGCAAGGGGTACAAAAGGGACTGGTTACTCATAAAACACAGCCAGATAGCACCTCGTAAAGACAGCAGTTACGCACAGAGAGATTCTTCTTCACCTTTTCCTAAGAAAAAGCCGTATTGTCCTTCAGTAGTGAAGACACCTCAATGAGGAAAGAAATGAAGATCAACAGATTATCAGTGGCTACTAAATTTTCATGGCTTCACCAACTTGCTTGAAGTGTTGAGAAATCTCACGGGCTTAAAGCAGTCAAGTCCCATACAGCTAAAGATGCATACCCACACATGCTAACCTGGCATGATACTACAGAACTCTGATACCTTTTAGTTTTTCTTTGCTTCATGCCTGGATGTGCTAAAAGATGTAAGCTTTTAGTTTTAGAGTGGGTAATGATAATGCCCAGACTGATCTTTTCCTATCTTCTGACTCCACTTGGTAATCACTAACTGCCATAGAAACCACTAAGTGCAACTTCCATTACGTCACTTTTCCCAATCAGACAGAGGTGTCAGGTAGATTAATATATCTCTGTTTAAACAAGCAACCTTATATGGTGAAAGAAAGAAGACCTTTAAAACTTCACAGGTTCCACAGCTAAAAGTCTTTGTTATCCTCATCTTTTGAGCTCTAAGACAACAGCAAAGGGTACTTCAGCATAAAAAAAATCATAGTAGAGGGTTTGCCAGAGTTGAGAATATATTCAAGATTAAAAAGAAAAAAAAAAAGCTGTCTCATATGTTGTGGTGTGTTGTTTTATTTCAGATTTCTATTGTATAAGTCTGGTTCTGTGTAATGTTATTTGGTTTATCCCGACCCCCTAAATTTCAGAATGGTTCTGCCCAGGTCTTCCCTCCCTGGGTGCCCAAGTTGTTCACTGTCAGTTCACTCTCTCACTTCGCACCTTCCAATCCCAGTTCAGTGTTGCTATGTTCATCAAGTTGTTCTCCTCCCCATGTGGCTTGCCGGTTACCCTCCAATCCAGCCCAAGTTCGAGAGTTCTCTCCGAACTGGAGGGTGATTGGAGCAGTGGCCACAGCCCCTCCTTCATTCCTCCTACTTTGTATCGTTATTGGTCCCATGCTGTTCTTCAGGCTGCTTAGCCAATGGTAGCTGTACCTTTTCACTCCACCTTCTCCCGTTATTAGCTGGCTGCGCCCAGCGATCCTTGGCAGATGCTCTCTGCTTTCCCCAGTTGCTGTCCATCTCCCGTTGGAATAAACCTCCCAACTTCTGCATCAGAGAGTGTCTGCTCGCTTCCCTCTCGTCCGTCAGCTTCGTTGGCCGGCCGTGTTCTCCCTCTGCCTGAGGGTCGAGGCTGTGAAGCTTCACACCACTGTCGTGTGAAGTCACAGTCTCAGGCAGCAGG
>NW_005054635.1:138796-151600 GCF_000277835.1 Geospiza fortis
CTGCTCCCTGCCGCTGGCTGCTGCCCCTGAGGTCTGCTGGGTGTGTGCTGCCCACCTAGCCGGGATTTCATTGGCAACTCCAACAACTACTCATATTACATAGAAAACTTCCCATTTCCCTTATGAACAGTCCACTTCAGAATCTGAAAAACACTTGTCCTTTGTATTGGTTTTGCATGGCCTGTTTTTTGGTAGCTGGGGGTGGGGGTCACAAAAATGGCTCCTGTGAGAAGCTGCTGGAAGCTTCCACCACGTCCAGCAGTGCCAGTCCCGGATGGCTCTGATGATGGACATGCTGCTGGCCAAAGATGGGGCAACGAGAGGGGTTGGTAACACCTCTGTGATGACATATTTAAGAAGAAAATAAAAACAAAGTGCACACAGTTTTAATTCTAGTCAGAGAGGAGGAGGAGGTGAGCACATGTGAGGGAAACAGCATGGAGACACCAAGGTCAGTGGAGAAGGAGGGGCAGGAGGTGCTCCAGGCACCAGAGCTGAGATTCCTCTGCAGGCTGTGGTGAGACCATGGGGCAGAGCAGCAGCTGTGCCCCTGCAGCCCATGGGGATCCACGGGGGATGCAGAGATCCACCCACAGCCCGTGGGGATCCATGGGGGAGGCAGAGATCCACCCACAGCCCGTGGGGATCCACAGGGGATGCAGAGATCCACCCACAGCCCGTGGGGATCCATGGGGGAGGCAGAGATCCACCCACAGCCCGTGGGGATCCACGGTGGAGGCAGAGATCCACCCACAGCCCATGGGGATCCATGCCCGCAGCCTCTCTGCTGCCCAGCTGTAGCAGGAGAGGGTGAGTGAGCAACTGTCATGAGTGCCTGGCTTTGAGCCAGTGTCAAATGAAGACACTCTCCAAAGGCTGTCATCTTCCCCCAGGAACTGCTTTCCTAGCACGTCAGACATAACTCATGCAGGTAACAGCAAGGCTCAGACAAAACAAAAAAAAACCTGCTTCTGCTGTGCTTTTTTCCACTCTGTATCCCAAAACTTACCTACTCTCTGCTGATACTTCTTGACATAACATTTCCTCTTCTTTACTTTTACCTCTTTACCAGACCCTGCAAAAAAGTAGTTCTCTAAGTGCTTTAAATGTTTGATTACAAAGGAAGTGGTGAATCCATAGTTTGACTTCAGATGTGCAGAAGCCCAAACAGACTAGCATTAACAGCTAGATACTCCACACTTTCTGGAAAAACAAACAGTACCTTCTGGTATCCAGCAAAGGAGTTCTAAAGGGTTAGTTCTAAAGGGTTATTAGTAGCTCTGGAAGATTTAGACTTACTGGAACTAGAAAACAGTAGAAGACTTGAAGCCCTGTGTCAAGAGAACAAATAATTATTACAAAGTGCAATAAGAAGAGAATGACCATGCAGACATATTTTTAACTTCTTTCCCTGTATATCTGAACAAGATACCAAGATGACAAGACAATCCTAGAAACCCTTAAGTAAATTTGAGAAATATTGGACCTATGGTTCCAGTCACACTTTACAATATACATGAAATACAAAATTTTCTAACCTTAAAGAGTTTTATCATAGGCCATTACATTGAAATATCCCTGTGTCAGTGCTTAATGATGTAAAAACCCAATCCCAACCACACATTCTGATAGTTCACCATTCTTTTATATTAATATTTAGTCATTAAATACATTATTTAAATGAACCTTGGAATTATTTGGAGTATAGCTGGAATGAAAGCTCTTTATAGAGCTACTGATCGCCCTGAAATACAAGGACTAGAAGCAAATTTACTTAAAGCAGCATTCACTCAAGTCTATGAAAGAGATCTAAACATCTAAGTCCATTTTGCCCAAAAATTAACAATTTTTCTAAATGAAATCATAGAACTATTAATGAAGTAAAATACTATTTGAAGGGCTTAACTGCAGATCAACACTATGGATCCAGCTATTATTGTATCTGATGTGCATAATTAGAGAATTTACAAAAATAATAAGCATACCTCAAGAATCTTCCCATCCAGTTCAGATCAGGGGTCAGAGATTAGGGACAGATGTTCTTCAGGTAGTTTTATAAAATTTATACAGCAGAATTTATGTTCTAAAGGCAGTCAACCAGAATCAAAGTACCATGTATAGCAGCACTTCTATATTACATCTGCCTTTAATATGAATAAAAAAAATTATATTTTCTTAACACGAGAGGTCAAATACCTGCTTTTAGTATCTGTGAAATACTTTTCCTTCAATTGTAACAATATAGAAATTGTATGGAACCTGGAAAGACTGGCACAAGCTTTTCTGGTTGCTTCCAGATTTTAAAAAAGGGAAGCACATCACAGAACATCACGCTGAAATTTTAATAAGTTAGAAAAACATAAGCAGCAATCAGCTGTCCAAGTTCTGCAACTCTAAACAGTACAGCCAGCTGTCTATTGCCAGAAAGAAGTATCTTATAAAGAACTAACTCCTGTTCACCTCTCTCCTTTTACTGACCAAATACCTAGGAAAGCTTCTGAAAAAGGCCTAAGTGTCAGTGTTTAAAAGAACCAAAAATAAGTCTGCTAATATCGCTTAATTCATAAGAGAAGACAAAACTCCTGTCAAAGGAAGTGTATCACTGAAGAGATTAGCAGTAATTACAAGGGGTGTCTGTTGCACAATGAATGAAAATGGAGTTCAGTATTGCCACAAAACAAAGGGTTTTTAGGAGATGAAAAGTTTATTTATAAACTGCCAACATTTAACAAAAACAATATTACACTATTTACCATTTTCTACAGAAATACAATAACTTACAGCGGTGCTTAGCCCATTTTGTCACTAATACATATAAAAACAAGTCTGCTGATAAATAAGTGAAAAAAATCTGCTTACCAACCACCACCACTAAAATTGTACCTGTAAATTTTGGAAGACATCTGCATAGAACAGTTAGAACTGTAAGGGTGCTCTTTTTTATTGTGTAAGTAATTTTGTACTACTAGGATATGCAAAAATTTAATTAACATGCAATACAAAATATTTGAGATAAACAAGGTAAAACTCAGTGTGCACAAATGGAAAACAGTGCTAAGATGTCCTTCTATGTTTCTAACTAGACATCAGGGAAATACACATTTTATATGGTGGAATTTCAAATACCCTTCACAGCAAAACCAGTTTTATAACCATGAAAATCTATACTTGGCCAGGCTCCACTGAAGGTAGACTAAAGTCATGGTGGAAGTTATCTAGTACTAGATAACAACAAATAATTTAGTACATCTCAAATCAACATGATGTAGATGCATTTTACAAAGCAGATTAGCTGTTAGCTAGTGATAAGCATTTGTGGAGATGGAAGGGTGACAAATGTGCAGTTTACTGTTGACCATAAATGCAGACAGCATGCCTGGAGAACAGCAACACTCAGGCCATCCACTGTTTATTAAGACATTCCTGTTCAATAGTGCATCAGTTATCACACAGCACTTAAAACCTCTCCAGTCATCCCTAAATATCTTGCACAAACCTCAATCACTGGTATCTATTTGCTATTGATATGCAATACTTCCAAAACTGAACTGTTATCCTGGTTTGCACACAGGCACGTTGTATGAAACTTTCTGCCACTAGAAAAGATGACAAATCATGGAGGCAGGGGAGATAATGGGGAGTTTTGAGCTGGGGCAGGAGGTGGAAGAAAGAGGGAGAGAGAAGGAGAGGACAGAATAGAAGGGGAAAAAAAACAGAGGGAAAAAGGAAGCTTCCTTAGCTACTGATACCCTGTAGTACCCCTAGTTCTTCTCTAGCTGCCCTTTTAAACCTCTAACATTCCATAACCTTAATGGCTCCTTTTCCACAGTGCTAATGACTATACACTACACAGACTGTTTTTTAATTGAAGCCATAAATACAACCATGTATGTCCTGTGAAAGACAAACAAGTCCCTTACAATTCATCACACTACATATGTAGGTAGAGGCTGATACTCTCTCCACAGCACAGCCTGATCTGAAGTCAATGAAGTTGGTGGGAATTTTGAAACTCATTTCAACAGATGTAAAAATAAAGCATTCAGATCACAAACAAATAACCAGATCCTGCAAATTACTTTTATACAAGAACCCTGATGGGTTTATTACTTGCTCCTTTCTGAACTAACGAACACCCAAATTAAATAAGCCAAGATTGCTCATATTAGCCATGGGCTTCTTTACATATTCTTTCTACCTAGCAGCTAGTAAGAAAAAATGAAAGGAAAAAAAAAAGAAAACTAAGCATATGAGAAAAGCTTTTTTAAGCTTTGCATTTAGGATGATAAAAAATACTTTCAGTAACACCTTGTGATTTCAGGTGCTCATTTTAGGACACTTGGAATGAATTACATGGTCTAAGAGGAAACAGGAAAGGTTCTAGCATTTTCCAGTAAAACAGCTTCCTTTGAGGAAAGCTGTCAAATCCAATAATTCAAAACCAGAAGACACTCAAAATTAATTAATTCTGAGAATATTTCATGTGATTTATTTTTACAAAAAAGAACATGAAAAAAATACTGAAAACAAAGTACCAAAAAGACTACTTGTTTGTTTTTAAATATCAGCTTAAGTCACTAGTTATACTTTTCTCAAGTCTCCTGTGATGCTAAAGCACTCATGCAAAACATCCCTGTCCATTTCCTTTCTGGAGGAGTCGTGAAAAGTATCCCCTTGGTATTGACTGAGCACCCCCAAATTTTCCCAACTTGCAAGACCTTACAAATACTTTCGCAGTCTCAAATACTCTCTACAAGCACTTGGAATAAACACCACCACTAATGATTTGGTTGCTGTGTGCAGGCATTTCCCCAAGTATAATGATAATCAGGCAGATTAAGACAGAGAGAGGAAGCAATAGATCTCACTGCTTTCAGCAGACAACCTGGCACCAACCCTGCTAGACTCAGAGTCAGGACAGGTCAACCATGGAGGAGTCTGCCAGCAGGAAGCCAAATGTGGATGATTTCTGCAGCGTTCAGAGGACAAAAATACGGTTCTGCCATCCATCCATTCACACATACATGCACACTTATTGTGGGAAAATAAATATAGATAATTTATTCACAGATAAATTCTCTACTGTTCACCCAAAAAAAAAAAAGACAATAATCCCCATCTGACAGGAATTCATCCTATGACAAAGTAAGACCAGTTAAAAACAAACTTAATGCTTTACATTCACTATCCTGAAGAAGACTGGTCATTTAGCAGATTACTTTTCAGTGTCTTACTGTCCTGTCATAATTTTAGTCTTTCTGCTACAAAATTTATGATTTATCTAATTCATCTTGAAAATCTACATAAAATTTACAATGGTGACAACTGTGCATTTGAGAAATTTTCACAGAAAAAATATTGCAAAATATTATGTTCAAAACTAGTTGTATATCCCCCTAATAAGAAAGCTATGAGAATTAAATATTTTTGCACAAATCTTGATAAAATAAACATTTCCCTACATAGAATAGTACTTTGATGAACACAACGATGTTACAAAATTAGAGTTTATTGGCTCACTTGAACACTGTAGTGCTGTCACTACCTTGGATCTTAATGCTACTCCAAAACATTTAAGACATCTATTATTTTGATTATATAAAAGTAATGAGATAATATGAAGTTAAGTGTGTTCCCAAGTATACCTTTCAGTTTTAAATGTAGCTACTTCAAAAAAGAAAAACTGATACAAAAGGGAATGAACACAGTAGGTACATTTTGCTTTCTAAAAATAAATTCTGGTACCTCGTATCATTTATGTGATTTTTTTTTTAACAGCAGATTAAAAAACCACATTCCATCTACTCATTACATGCAGCCATTCAGCAAATCTTACCATATTAATGATGTACCAATTTCATAACTTTATTCACAATGAACAGACATGTGTACCTCATCCAAGAAAAGCTCTTTGTTTAACCATAATTATATTCCATTCAGAAAATGTCTTGTGAAGAAAATATGCACCTCACTGTGGGTTCTCCTCACCTCTGTCTATACAGTAGGATGTACAGCAGGTTCCAGATGGAGCAGATAAAGATATTTAACAAATGTGACTTCAGTTAAGACTTCTGTTTTCCAGAATAACTCTGTTGCATGTAAGAGTTTGACAAAAAAGATTTAGCATTCAGAATCCTAACAAAAGGTTTTTAATATTGAATCTAAGACCTATGGTGCATGAAGACAGATGCTGTAAAAAGCTTCCCCATTATTACAACATACTTTGAGATACTAATTACTTTACTGAATGCTACTAGGAACCCCAGAGAATAAATCCAACAACTATCAGGAGCTTCCTGCAAGACTGCAACAGCAATTCAACAGAATAACAGTAAGAAGCAGATGAGATTACTGGGTACAGTGTTGGCATATGAGTAGATTATAAAATAATATGCTAGGCAAAAGAAAAAGTAATTAAAAGCCAGTTACAGGTTTACCTTTTGTTCCTTTTTAATCAATAATTATAAACTGTAAAAATGCACCCTAATTCACTATAATAGACTATGCCCTGAGAAGTAACATTACGCACTAAGCAAAAGCCACTAGGAAGTATCAGGTCTGCAGTTCAAAAGCATATTATATGGAATTCCCTGGTAGCATATTTCCTCCATTTTTCAGCAACAGAGTTGCTTCTTCAGAGGAAAAGGCAAATGAAGATTTATGCTAATTCTAGTTTTCCCAAGTTTAACTAAAGTATTTTTTCCATTCTCCTTCAAACTGTCCCTGGAAAGCTTGATAGATTCATTGATAAAGCTCTTGCTTTCACATCTGAAAGAGGATATAGGCCTAGCATGAGGTTCTGAAATAACTGAGCCTGATGAACTCCACTTATGGACATCAGTCAAGTACTTTTTGGGAGGTAGTCAGAGTTACTCAAACACGAAATTAGGCCACCTCACCAATGCTTTGCTACATTCTTCTTTGCTGGTTGGAAGAACAGAGAAGAGGCTGAAAAGAAACATACCTCTGAGTACACAAGGAAAATATCATAGACAGGGACACTGAACTTCCTTTGATAGTAACTTGAATGTTAAGTGCATGTGAGAATTGGTGAGTTACACCCTATTCTTTGCATCTGACACTGATAAAATAGTAAGATCTAATTACATATATCTCTCATCACGCAATGAGTGCAAAGATGCATTTTGAAGTGACATCTACATTTCAGTGTCAGTTCATTGCTTTTTCCAAAATTGCTCTATGAGATACAATTCAGCAGTTGTGGGTTTTTCTCCCCATATTGTAAGTGCAATGGTTCACCTCCTACTTGATTTAAAAAAAAACCCAAAAAGCACTCTTCCCTTACAGAAGGCAAAACAAAACTAAGCAAACAACAACTTGTCCAAAAATTTAATCATCAAATCTCTAAAGATTCACAACCTAAATTATTCTCTGGTACTCACATTTTGCTCAGTGTATATGTTCTTGAAAAAAGTATGCTTTTTGAGTCTGTTTATGCAGACAAACCTTTCCAAAACCCCTTCTTTCTGTTCATCAATATTATACAGTACTGTTTTAAAAATTCATTAACTATCTACTTAGCAAAAAAAATCACTCCCATCCACAAAGTCTAGCTACACATTCTAACTAAGCAGCACTAGAATAAAACTGGAAATGCCAGAAATTTTCATTATAAGACAAAAATCTAAGCTTTCTCACTATACTATCACTCTGCTTCTTCGTCTTAAAGCAAATTACGTACAAGGTAATTAATCAAATAGTATAAACCGACAAGTTATTTATCCCCTATTTAAATAACACATGGATTTTGTTGTATAAAGAATATGTAAGCAGTCAATAAAACACAAATATGCAAACATGAGTACATTATCAATCAGAGCAGCTATAACAGTGCGTTCCAATGACTTCATACAAGTTTGTTATTGTAGCTGTATTTAATGCTGCGTGTTTCTCCAGTGACTGTAACACACAAGACAAACAAAATGCCAGTGAAATAACAGTTACTGTATTTAGCAGCTGAGAGTTTACCACTTTAAAACGTGGTTCCTTCTATTCCAAATTCTGTAGTTTCAAATTACATTTGTTCCTCGAAACCCTTTGTTTCTAGTACAAACAAATTTCTACAAAGACTAATCCAGTGAACAAAAAGATTCAATTAAAATGACACATACTACAGCAAAAGACAAAATTAGGAAAGATGCTGAACTTTACATTAAGATGTTTAAAGATGTACAAAGTTTGATTTTATATTTGAAAAAATTTCAGAACGTAAGAGCCTTGAATTCTGCCATTTCTGCTGGACATTTTCTCTGCAGGAATATTCACTGACTAAATTATTAGTCTCTGATCTCTGAAACACAAAACATCTGAAATGCCTTATGTAAAGCAGCTGTGCTTAGTACATTAACTACCAATGGCCTAAAGCCACTTTTTATTTTTCAAGCAGTGTCCAAAGGGGACTCTGCAGTAACACCAAGTGGTTAGACAGGTACACTGCAATCATAGTTCCACAACTTCACATCAGTTTGAGCTTAATGTAGTATGTTAGAAGTACTTCTTCAATAATTTAGTGCATGAGGCTTCAGGACATTGATAGTTTGAAGCAATTTAGATATTATTTTCCTTAATATAATTTATATTGTTACTGTTAAAAAATTAAATCTCAAACTTAACAACTTACTGTTTGCATTTCCTTCAAACAAAAAGATGTTACTTGTTTCAATTTCACTACTAAGTTTTCAGGTCTGCAAACATGTCTAAATGTAACTATTCTAACTGGATTTAAAAAATAGAGTGCAGGGGAATATTTCCATGAGGTGCAGACTTTAAAAACCCACACTTATGAGTTATGCTACAGCCCTCAGTGTTTTACAAAAGGAGTAAGAATATCAGCACCATCTCTAATCAGAGTTCTCAGAACATTTTTCCAAGTACTAAAATTCAATCTAACTCTATTTAGTTACATAGGACCAAATCTTGTCATCCTACAAGAATGCATCACTTGTGCTGACATGAACAGAAACTATACACATGTATATGAGGGCACCTGCTTAAATGTTTATGATGTCAAGTTCAAAAGCACGGAACTTCCACAGTACAGCTCTGAGAATGCTAACCAAGACTCCAGATTATAGTCTGGAAGAACTATATAATGAATTTCAAGTCAGATTCTAATATTAGTATTTTCTTCTGAAAGCCTCAGTCTTTCCAGTGCAAGAAGAGATAATCTCTTCCCTTCCACAGTTAAGAAATGTTTCTCATCATGCTCCCACTTCCAAGATTGCTCCTATCACTAATATTTTTCTCATAAACAGGAAAATTTTACCAAGGTAAACAGAACACACAAATACATTACTAAGTAATGTAAGACCAAGAACCTGATCTTTAATACACTGCCCTCTTGATTTCACAGTCTCCAGGCTCATATGAGTCATTACTGGGATACTGTTAATCAAGCTAACCCAGGCTTCTACACATACTTTAATGTATCATCCACCTTCACTAAACATCAGGTCTCCTGGGATGTGTAAAAGCTCTTGCTCAGACTCGTGTTTGTACTTGAACCTACCCATTTGTCAGTGATCATTCAGGCAACACCTTATGACAAAACTGCTCTCAAGCCAATCCCACACCTCCTTCACAAATCAACTATGTTTTCTGCAACTAAAATCATCAATCAAACCACCAGAGCATCCCACAGCACCTCAAAGCTAATGTATGCATGTAATACATGCATACCTATGGAGAGGAGGTGTGGATGCCCTCTGGAACAAAGCTTTGATATGGAGATGCTCAAGCCTAGATCAGTCTTATTTATGTATTGTAAACAGAACAGTGTACATTTAGAAATGTCATTTTTAGCAACTTTGTGCCTGAAATGAATCATGAACATACTCTCAAAGACTGGAGGTGGTCTGTTTTCATATTGAAATGCAAGAGTAAATGCCATTCATCAAACTTCTAAGAAGTGCAGGAACTTCACATTTTGAGTGCTTTTTTTATTCAAAGTGACATCTTTTGAGCAGGCTACCTGTGTTTTTTCCTCCCTCATTGTTTTTCTCTGCCCAACAGAAACAGCATCTTGAAACTTTTGGTCAAGAGGCATATGGGGCAGAAGATAAATAAAACAATTATGGCAAGGAAACGAACTTGAAAATCTAATTCCCCCAGAGAATAGTTTGCTTTTAAAAGAGGCAATGTTGCCACTGTATGGACTTCTACAGTTGTAGAATGTTTTCCCCGGGTCTGTGTACCAGCACAATTCTATTGTAAAAAATCCCTTTTACAGACAAATTCTAAGGAAATGACAAAATACACCATTCATAATTGATTTCAAATTCCCTTAAAATTTACAGTTATGTAAACAGAGATGTATGGCTGGAGTACAGCTCTTCTTTAGTAGTAAAAATGGAAAAAAAGTCCAAAACAACAAAAACTGAAGCTCTTAAAAAAAAACATAAGAGAAGGGTTAGCTCCCTCCTTGCTCTCAATGTTTTTTTTTTTTAACTATATAATCTCAATCATCAGTTGGAAGAGCTACTTTTTACTCCATCAAATATTGGACTTGTAGGGTCTTGATTAAATACAAGTTTACCAATGTATGATTTGGCAGGGTGCGAATCTGTAGTGTAAAAAAGACATTCAGAAATGTGTATCAAATGTGATTAAATCTGGATTGTTGAGATAAAATAAATAAATAAAAACCAAGTAAAAATGAAGATAGTCTGTTTTAAGAAAACAATTCACAAATACAGCCAAATACTGTTCTGGCTGTGGTTGAACATGTGTTTGAACTATTTTCTGCCACATTTTCCTGTATCTGCTTATCAAGATTTCAACCATATAGACCTTCCTATGAAGTTAACATGACAATTAATAAGCAAACAAAAAACCGATTTAAAACAGTAAAAGGTATCACAGCTGCAAAACTGTTACTGAAGCCTTCAGAAAGAAATACTATATTCTGGTGTTCTACCAAAGACTGCTATACAAAAATAATAGCACTCACCAAATATAGCCTGGATCCCATAGGGTATTAGCATGATGCCATACAGGAACAAACTGGGAACAGGTTTAACTGATAGTGACAGATTCTCCCACTTTTTCAGACACTCTGTTTCACAAGCATTTCAAACTTTTTTCTTTTGCCTCTTTTTTTTTTTTTTTTTAAGTCAAATGATTCAGAGTCCACCTTAATACAGAAGTTAAAAAAAAGTCATGGTAGGAAGCTGGTAAGAGTGATTTCTTTGAGAGATTAACAAACTGCATTTGCTTAATAAAAACATGTGCCAGTTCTTAAATAAAGTGACAGATGTCTACTCTGAAATTTAGCTTTAGGACTTACCATCAAAGAGAGAGAAACACAGAGTTAGCTAACACTTGCAACCAAGACATGCATTTGTCTGAAAAGAGAATATTGCACTAAGAGAAGAACCCTGAAAGCTTTCAATATTTCCTTCACTGACCTAAAAAAGTAACTAACCATTTTCTATAAGCAGTAGCAAACCTGGCTTGGTCCACATCCCTACAAGTTGATAATACTTTATCAACAAACCGGTATTCCATTTCTGGACCAAGAGAGTCCAGCATAGGAGCACGCTTCAGGCGTTTTGTTTCTTGGGTATAACCTTGTTTGCTGCAGGATTCATTCAAACCATCAACATCCATAGCTTGTGCCATGTGACTTGTTGCAGGGCTGTGGTGAGAATTATTCAGACTTTCATCACTGCTGTCCACAGACGATACCGATGTACTCACGAGAAGAAGTTTGTTGCTTAAGTGCTGCTGAAGGTAGAACACACACCTTCTTCAAAGGAAAAGAAAAGAAGAAAAGAAAAAAAGAAAGTCATGCACTGAAAATAACCTGCTGCTGCTGAACTACTGCAATTCATTTGCCATCCCACCAGACTTCCCTCACAGACAGAAAATCTGCTTCTCTGCGCACACTTTACTAGAAAGGGCTCCACCTTTGGCAAATCTCCTGTTGCTTAGTCAGGGCCTGCACCCAGCTAGTAAAGCAAACATTTTCTGCACCCAATCTTCTGTGGACATTTTGTTCATTGTGTGTTGTTTAAACACTTAAAAAGTGTGAGGAGGCTCATTATCAGCATCTTGAGTCTCTTGCACAAATTATAGGGACAAGTGGAGCTTACACTGCAAGATATTTAAGCCAAATCAAATTTCCTACACAACAGCTCTGATTATGCTCTTGAACATTTTCCAAACGTTTAATACATAGTAGTTTAAAAACCTTTTATTGAGTGGTACTTCCTAAAACCAAAACAATTTGTTTGGAAATACCATGTGAAGAATCATCCACAAATCAGAAGGAAACTCTTCTGATCAGGTCCTCTTACCTATGACACCACAAGGTTTCATGCCCTGGGTAATTATCAATCAGTTCACTGCACAGTTCCATCTCTTCGTCTAAACGGCTGGGGAGATCCACGCTTTGCTCCTCTGCACAGGCAGCTTCTGTCCCTGCACTCTCTTCCTCCTTCTGAAGGCTAGGGTTTTGTTCATTTACCACTTGCTTTTGTACCAGTATGTTTTTGTCAGTCACTGTTCTGCGTATCAAGGAATTGAGCAAGAACTGGCGGTAATGAAATCCACTATGGTCCGAGACATGCATGGATACCCAATATTTAGTGGATGAAAGTTCATCAAGGAGAACCTGAAACAAAGTGCAGGCACAGTTATCAACCACTATAGTGGAGGAACTTACCACTACTGCTTCTGCATTAAGGTAATCTCTTATGTGGGGATTTCAGCCATTGTGGTAATGGTTTAAGAATACACAGGAAAAAGAACTATCACTGAGCCTTTTGTACTATGTGCTGAAAA
>NW_005054635.1:151631-170673 GCF_000277835.1 Geospiza fortis
TTTCAGAAACCTACTCACAAGCTGAGTGGGAAAAAAACCCAAACCACTTCTGATACGAAATAAGCAGTGGTTTAAGAATCTCAAAACGGATAGCAATAAATACTATTTAGAGGAGGCACAAACTACACTGCTATTAGCTTTAAGAATTTTACTTTTTACCCAGTGGATTGTGGGTGTCAGAAGGTAGGTGAGTTGCTTAAAAGAAAAAAACCCAAACTTGATTTGCATCTTGATTTTCCATGAGAGAAAATCAACCACAACATTATGTTTAAAGTCCTAGAGCTGGTGAAATATAAAAGTATGTGTCCATAATCAGGTTCCTTGATTTTACTACTGAAGAACTCCTAGAAAGGCTTTCATAACAACTCTGGTAAATATTTAAATTGCCAACTGTAGCTCTGTTTTTAACACTTATGGCTCCTGTGAATTGTCTCTTAATTCTGAGTGCTTTTAAACTTCAAAATTCATTTCTGGAGAGAAATGCAAGTTTGGCTCCCAGACAAAGCTTTCACTATGCTTTGCTTTCTCTGTTAGAGCCACTGGTTTGGTTCTTTTCACAGCCCTTAACCTCTTTCCTCACACTGCTTCTCCTCCAGAGCTTTAACTATCCAAAGAGTTTAAAACTACCCTCTTCATTTATTTCTAAAGACTTTTGGAAGTAATCTTTATAGTCATATGGTATACTCTTGCTTTTAACCTCTTCTCCTAGGCTACCTACATCACTTAACAAGACCAGCTGATGCAAAACAACTTTCATAAGTAGAAGTCCTTCTTTTAGATATTGCAGCACAAAAGCCACAGCCTCCCATAAAGAAAATCATGGAAATACACAACACTAGGTATATAGCTTTTTTGGGGGGGGATCTGTTCTAAAAGAAATTGGAGCAAATATAATGCAAACAGTGTCTTCTGCCCTAGATAATCATCATGTTTTTCTAAATCTTGCCAAAAGATACCAGCATCACCTTCCTTTTAGAGATCAGCAAACTGAAGTGCAGTATTAAGCAACAGTCCACACAGAGCATTCTTAAGGGGGCTAAAACTCCATGTCCAGATCTGCACTTTAAACCGTAAGATCAGCTTTTCCTTCCTCTTCATAGAATTGAGCTTAGTATTTTAAACTTTTGAACTTCAAAATTTATAAGTCTATCAAGAACAACATAAGGCTCAGAAAAATCAGATCAGCCTTTATTCAGCTGTAATTGATACTGTACACATTTATGCTCAACTGAGACTTTGGAAGAATCCAATAATTTATCTGAAATATTTATAAGCTACAAATTTACAGGGGAACATCTTAATTATGCATTTTAATTCCCTGTACAAAGGGAACAAAATTATTTCCAGCATTACTCCTTACCTAAACTAGAACACCTCTTTTAAAAAAGCAACACAGAAGATTGCCATGAAAATATCTTCAGATCTATAAAAAACAGCCTCCTACCTACGAACCTCAGAGTACCAGTTGAAAATGCTTCTAACAACTGGAAGTAAAGGAAAAAGCCAGCTAATTCCTGATTTCCAAGAGGTTCTTTCTTAGAAAGCCAGCTTTCTCCACTTCCATCTCTATCAGTACAAGCCCTTTGCCACTGTTCTCTGACAAAAGATGAAACTATATGAAAAGTCCTCCTTCCCCACTCTTGACAACCTCTTTTCTATTTCTGGTGGTGAGTTGACTACCATGGAACTGGCAGCCACTCCCAGAATGTGACATGTGTGCTCAGTGACCTTCGTCTCAACCTCTGGGTCTGCACTCCCTCTTACACCCTTCCCTGACCATGTGCTTGCTTGTTTTAGAGCGCTTTTCCAACTCTAAACTGCAGACCTGAACTTCCTCCCTGGTCTGGGACACTGGAGAAATGCAAAGTAACTGGGGAAACTAACTTCTAAGGATAACCAAATAAATATAGCACTCACATAAACTAGCACTTTTGAAGACCCTGTCATCTAAGAAAAAGCTAAGGCATTATTGGAGATGGCTACAAGAAAAACCACTTTCTGTCTCATAAGTTGTCTTCTGGGCATCACACAAGAGAAGTGCTGCCTCATGACAATTACTTGTTTGCTTGCTTGTTTTACTGTAGGTTCTGATTAGTCAATCTCCATATTATGAAATTGAGTATTTCAATCTAAAGAAAACAAAAAAGTTTGTCAACCCTTGCTGAACTACACCCTATTTTTCTATCTGCATGATTTCACTGAAGCAACATGATGTGTACGAATTTTAAGACTATATCCCTCTCTACCCCGGTTCCCTAATTATACACACACCTTTTAGTAGGTATCTGGAGCCCATGATCTAACCCCAATAACTGACTGTACAGTCATGTGAGAAAGCGGAAATCAGGCTTTCCATGGCAAGTACTCCAATACCAGAATTATTAGCTTCAAACTAACTATTCTTGACAAATCCTTGATTTATGTTAATGAACACTCTTTAACACTACGTAAACTTGCTAATGCCACTCAAATTCTGCAGCTAGAACAAACTGAAATTTCTATATTGAAAGAAGATAATGTTTTTGACTATCCAGTGTAAGAAAGAAGGAATATCTATATTCTTTGAGTAAATTTTCCCACTGGGCCAAAATTTTCTTCTCTAGCATTTTAAATCTTTTTCCCAGAGCTTGAGCTGAGATTCAGTCTGCAGTAGCATTAGGATTATCAAATGAAAGGGAAAAGAATAACCAAAATCCTATTATACAGCCTACCTCTTGAAATCCTCCAAAGCAGGTCAACAGCTTTGTTAATGATAAACTTATTTTGAGAAGTCATATTTAAATGATAATACAACATACAAATTATGTTTCTGGGCTTCTGCTTCTTGCACACTTCGAACTACAGGCAAAGTTTGTATTACAGCAGAAATACAGCCCTAAATAATACAGGTACTTCTTAACTTCAGGCAACCTTGTAAGAACTCAATGGCCATAGAATCACTGACAACTGTTTTATCTGTCAATTTTTCAGCATGATTCTAGTCTTGCATCTTGTTGAAATTTATCATACATTTCAGATATTCAAACACAGAAATTGCTGAAGGTGTTACATGAGACATCAAGCAAGTAAAAAACCTCTAAAGAATGGAAAAGCCAAGGCAAAGCTGGACAGGACTTGGCAAGAGGTGCAAAAAATAACAAGAAGGGACTGTGTAAGTACACAGGTCACAAAAAAAGACCAAGGAGAGTGTATGCTCCTTAATAAACAAGAATTGGTGGCAACTGACATGGAAAAGGATGAAGTCCTGAGTTCGTTGTCTCAGTCTTCACTGACAGTCAAATCTCTCTAGTCCCTGTCCTCTGGATTCTTGTGCGGGGAAGCAAACTCCCTCCCACTATAAGCAAACAGCAGGTTCAGAACCACTTGAGGAAGCTGAACAGCCACAGGTCTATGGCATCTGAAGATCCACATTACAGAGTTCTGAGACAACTGGCTCATGTTGCCAAACCACTGTCCACTGTATCTGAAGTCACGGAGGTTAGGGGAAGTCCCCAGTGACTGGAAAAAGGGAAACATTGCTCCCATTTTTAAAAAGGGGAGAAAGGAAGACCTGGGGAACTGGAGACCAGTAAGCCCCACCTGTGTGGTTGGCAAGATCATGGAGCAGATCCTTCCAGAAGACATGCTAAGGCACCTACGAGACAAGGAGGTGACACAAGGCAGCCAGCAATTGTGCCTGACTCATCTGGGGGCCTTCTAAGACAGAGTGACAGCAATGGTCAACAAAAGAAGACTAACAGATGTCATCAATCTAGATGAGGAAGGCATTCAATATGGGTTCCACATGACATCCTTATCTCCAAATTTGAGACAGATGGATTTGATGGAAGGTCCATTCAGTGGTAAGGAACTGGCTGGATGGATGCAGCCAGAGAGGAGGGGTCAACAGCTCTGTGTCCAGGTGGAGACTGGTGACGAGCCCCTCAGAACTCTGTCTTCGGACTGCCCCCTCCAGTGAAGGATTCAGTACTGGGCTGGATGGGGTCCTGAGCAACATGATATAATGAGTGGCATCCTTGCACACTGATGGGTGGTTGGAATGAGATGGAGATCCCTCCCAAGCCAAACGATTCTGTGATTCTATGAACCTGCATATTTTTGTGAAAATATGTAATGCCTGCTTTTTCCTTGTTCTCCTTATTTGCTTTTTTCCTTGCACCATATCTTGCCACTAATCCCTGTATAATTCTGCCTCTTAAAGTTACCTAGACACATTTTATCACAAGTTTCTTGCTGTCTTCTATGCTCCACACTTTTCCATAGTCTTCCTGTATCCCAGACACCTTCTACTAGGCCCCCTGATGAGGGGCATTGGTGGTGTCCTGAAAAAAACCTAGAGCCAACACAGATACTTCCCAACAGGTTTAACACATTGATGGAGGGACAACAGCACCAGTGAAATTTTGCCAGAGGTAACAGAGACCAGATGGACAACTCTAGACAAAAGTATCACCTCCATAGTCCTCACTCTAAAAAAGTAGATCGGCAGGGGAAGTGGGATGGTAGGCCAACTGACCAGACTTTGGAACGGTCAAATTAATTTAAAATACTTCCTTCACAGGCATGTTTGTGATTTGTCACAAAAAGCACTCACAACTGACAATGAATAAATTCACCAGAATAATTCCAGTTCTGCAGAGAGTTATTTCTATTACAATGTAATTATTTTTCTTTAATTAAATCAGTAAGGCATAGCAAGTGCAAAAAGCACTCAAGGTGTAATCCTGATCGTCAGACTACTGTTACCAGCATAATGGAGACAGAGCTGTTTAGAACTTGTTTTAGGCATAAAATGACTTGAATTTTCTTTAACAGTGCTAACTCCCTCCACCTTTTAATAAGCTCTTGAAGATATTAAAGTTCCTGTTTTCTGTAAATATAGACCTCTAACCCTAACTTCTAACCTCCAATCTCTCTGAATCCTGAAATTCTTTTGAGTTTTCTGAAAACTACCTTTTGATATACACTTGCTAGGCAGATGAGTCCAAATTCTGCCCTGTCTCTGAAATGGGCATAAAAATAATGGCTATATTGACTCAACAATGTCCAAATTCCTCCTTTATAACCCTATGTGCCAAAACGCAGAAGCTGCTGTTAAAAGTGAGTGATGTGTCACTGTATCAACCTAATACTCATAAAGAATTCACCTAACCACTGAGAAAACATGGTATTACAAAACTGCCTAGACCATGTCACATTAACTAATTTAATTTGCTGCAGGTCTTGAGAAAACATTCAACACTGCATAAAGTGTCCCTACTGTCCCTGAAATAGTTAGAACAGGTCCCAGTGTAAATGCTGTCAAAAAATACTGCTGGAGTTGAAAAAATTAGTTACAAGCACTACTATGCATTCTCCAAAATTCTTGCTGTCTTTACTTGGTCCTTCAAAATTCTGAAACCACAGGTAAGCTGAGTAAGGGCATCGAAACATTGATATTACACTATCAATTTACTATCTTCTATGCATTACCATTTTCCTCTACTATGAATTTCAAGACTACTGCTGGAAGAATTACTTAGAGTTCCCCATTCCTTACTTTGGCTCACATATACTCCTATACTTTTCCCACACCTATGTTAGCACCAAGTACTAAGAGGGAAACAGACCTTCGTATACAGGCAAGAAAAATGTGTTATTTCTGCTGAGCAGAACCTGCTTACACTGGCAAGAAAAACGCAAAACATACTCACTGCAAGATTTTGTCCCCTTCTTAAAACATTCTTAGCTACCTCTGATAACTTCACTTGATACTCTTCATTTATGTTATATAGTCTGCTTCACAAACCAGTATTTGGGTTTTTTTGAGGAGAAAATTTATGAATTTATTCACTATTGTACTATACCTTGACAGTGAGCTTTGCCAAATGCTGTAAAACCCAGATGCGATGGGACCAGGCATTGTAGTTGCTTGGATATCTCCCAGCAGCTTCAGAGCAGACATTCATTTCCTCCTGCACCAGTCGGTGAATACTCTCCACAGGTGCTGCTCCCAGGTTTCCTTTAGTTGCAAGATTGGGCAAGGAGTTTTCCTGAATTAGCTGTTGCAGCACCCATCGTCTGGTTAAACGATGTAAAGCGTTAATGGTGAGAGAGCAGTTTTAAGAGAAAAAGATGGTTTTTCATGGGCATAAATCGAACCTTTCCAATATTTCTACTCTCTCAACTATACTCTACCTAGGTAATGAGTGAGTAGTAAACGACCATCTGAACGCTTGCCATGCTATAAACGATGACACGATCATCTCACTCTCAACACAGCTGCATCAGTTTGCTCACTCTAAGTTATCACAGCTACTTACACAGCATTACCAAATAAACCAAAAGGAAACAGCACATTTGTGAAAGAGTGCAAGCAGCGTGTGCATGAAATTTCTAACTCGCTCCTCTTTCAAAGTCTTGCACAGCACTAAAAATGAAGTAGCCAAAGCAAGACAGAAATAAGTGATTTAATAAAAAATTAACTCTGCTTAGTATCTTTTACATCTGTAAAAGATACTAAGCAGTACCGCACACTACAATTCAAACTGATTTCTGTACACCACCAGCAGTAGCAAAGCCCAAAAGGCTTGTGGTTTCAAGGGCTATAGGTATAAACAAAACAAATGGTTCTGCTGATGATTACACATACACAGATTTCATATGTCTGAGATAACCATAGATTCCTATGGTTCTGGTTTTTTTATTTCACTTTGGTCAAAATTTTAGTGGTATTTTTAGAGGCAACCTCAATGCTGCATCTGCAGCCCCAGCACAAGAGGGTTCTACAAAAACAGATTATAGATGTGTAAATTTCCACAGAGCAGACCATGTCAATGGAATTGCTATGGTCCAGTGTGGAATGCTCTGGAGAGACTGACGTCCTCTGGTGTGCAACACAGAGGTTATCCTGTTTGGTCCTGGCTCACATCGGTTCCAAAACCAATGAATTGCTACTTTCAAAGGTGTCAAAATTTCTTTTAACTCCAAGTTAAAAGAAATCAATAAACAAAATAAAAGTAAGAAATTAACTTTTTTGAAAGAGAGAATTCAATTTTGCAAGCCATATGTAAACTTATTTATCTACATATATATAGGTATATAAAAATATGTAAGTTATGTATTAAAAAAAATTGTTAACTCATCTGCTTTTTCTCTCATTTGAATACGTCACAATATGCTTGTTCACTCATGGGTTTTATCTACATTGTATCTTTTTCACTCAGTTATCAAAAAGAACAAAGTATTGGAAGACAATATTAAAGATAATTTATAAGAATGCAATTTTAAACCGACTGTTTCTCAGCATAAAGTTACAAGCAGTGTATGAACACTTTCTTCCTACACACCATTTGTTCTAAAAAAAGATGTAAAGCTAAGCAAACCATGCTCTGTTGTATAACAGTATTTTATGAAATGGGGTAATTTTGAAGAGTTAACTTTTAATTTTTAAAAATATCTTCGATCCAAACATCACCTTCTGTATTTTTTTTTTGTTTCAGTCCACAGCTATGCAAGAAATAGAAAACTCAAAAATAGTCTCGGCAAAAAAAACTCAATAAGCATGTCACTCTTAACAAAAGATATATAATATTTCATTAACACCAACATCTGAGTAAAACCATAAAGACAAAATATTTCAACTCTGTAATTATTTCAGTTTCTTAAAACAAGCATGCTTTATAAGCCAAGGAAATCTGAAAAATTACACATGCAGGAGAGAGTGAAAAAATACAGACTTCATCGTCTCTGTGGCTACAGCATCAAAAAACCCATAAAATTAAATTAGAGCTACTTTCTAGGCAGTGCAATCATGACCTCAGAAGATTTAAAATATATTTCTGGAATCTGTTGAATATCATGGTATTATTTGGTTTTGGGTTTTTTTTTTGTCTTCTTCTATTTCCTGCATTAATTTTACTCCCATTAATTTGGAGTCACTTTCATTTCTGCATGTTATTATTGCTCTTACAGTTCCTGGAATGACTCCAAACAAACAAAGGATTGTTAAGTGACAAATGCACAATTAATAGATATACTGACTGTATTTGCACAAGATATATCTGAAACCCCAAAATATAAAGGAGGAGGTCATCTGACAAAATGAATTACATGTATTTGACATCTTCAGTGAGTGTATCTCCCACGCATAAGAAAAAACAATTTGGTTATGTTTTACTGAATTTTATTCACAGCCCCATTATAGGTTTTTGCATCTTCTGCCTGAGATTTAATACTATGGGGGAATAGGTAACCCAAAATTAATCATTATGCTGATGCAGAGAAGTATTTTTGCAAATCTTATTTTCTAACATGTATCAATCAGGGTCAGCATATCCAAATCCAAGCCAAACATTTGTGCAACTACCCTCAAATACACTTTTCTGATGTAGACAAGTAAGAGAAAGAAAAACAAATTATGACACAATCAAAATACTCCTAATTTAGATTTGCATGGAAATTATAGTTAGAATATTTTATTATGTCTAAAATATAAATAAATATAAAGAACCTAACATTCTGACTTATTAGATAAAAAACATATTGATCATCATAATGATATGGAAGGCATTGGGTTCAGAAGTATTAACACGCAAAAAAAAAATCCAATTTTTCTGGTGTTAGTTACCATGGAGAAAAGGTAAATTATGACAAACTGCAAGTATATTATAACTGCATACTTTTGCTTCAAAACCATCAAGCAGCACAAGTCAGTAGCATGAGGATGATGAAAAGAAGCTGAACATCAAAATTAAAAATGATGCTGCAGAAATTCATTGTTGTTGCCGTATCAATGAAACACCTTGGAATATTCCAGGCATTGCTTACTAGGTTTACCTTGAGACTTTTAAGTTCATGCATGCACTGACGAACAAGAGTTTACCAACAACTTCCACTTCCAAAAATTCTCATATTGTCAGTAAGTTTTATGTTCTTTATAAAGTCCTTATTACAGTATCAGCTTTACAGCTGCCCGAATGCTGGACATGTTAAACACAAACATTGCAAACTGCTTCCTAATGTGATACATTTAAATCTCTTTCGGGCTGTCTATAAAAGGCTGACCTAGCTTTTTATTTGGAGCAATGGATCTATGCTTCACTTGGCTCTGCTGCAGGCATCTTATGGTTGGGCATGACTGAGATGGCTAGCTTTGTGAACTTGAGTAACTCTGGAGTTAAATTTTCCAAACATGTGATCTGTTATTTTAATATCCAGTAGATGTGACTGAATGATTTCATTTAAGTTATAAATTATAAAAATAAATTCGCCAAACCTGTAAGACCAGTACTGAAATGGAAAAGAACCCTTTATTTACAAAGGTTGGCTTTAACAGAATCTTCACTTTCTGAAATGTAGACAAACAATACAGTAGTAAATCTGAGGGAAAGGAGAAACCTACAGTACTCAAAAAGTTACAACTGATGGAATCAGAATTTTCACATTGAGGATTTCAGGTGCTGCAAGACATGATAAATCTCTAAGGAAATATATCCCCCCTCCAAAGTTTACTTAAAAAGTGTGCAGCAGAAAAAGTACACATGATTTCAATTCTAAGTGTAGAATATAGACAGATAGCTTCTGCAATGTATTCTGCACAGTATTCTGCAATGACTGGTTCAAAGAATCTGATATATTTCTAGTTATCCTCCTGCATCTGTGATTCTCTTTAACTCAAGAACAGGAAATAAAAAAACCCTAGGAAAATTGTTTCAGGAGTCAATAGAAGGCAAAGGGAACCAACCTATGAATCCATGTTTCTGGACTCTTGGGAAATTTGGTTAACGCCAGTTTTCCAAGATGCAAATCTTTAAGTGGATTTAAAGTGCCAGACAGTATTAATTCTTTCCTACAAAAGATAAAATAAATCTGTGTGAATAAAAGTAGTAACCTGAAAACAGAACACAAATCCCAATAACAAACTGCATGGCATTTCCTTTGTATCATAACAGAACTTTACTGTCAAACTACTAGAGTTTAAAAACCCTCTAGTGCATTAATCCTTTCTACTATAGATACATATGTACTAAACACATGTGCACAAAGAACTTTATTTTAATCTGAACACATACAATCTGTTAGTTCTCAAACCTACCCAGAAATTACTGAGTCAACTACTGTAGGGTTACATATATGAACAAACATCCCTTCTTGAAATTAAGCCCTTAGGTCATGTGTACATCTGGAAATACTCTTACACATAGCACTCCTCCACACCTTTAGTTTTGAAATACTGTTCAAGATACAGGGTCAAGGTTGCCGTTGCCTAAATTTATAAGAAAAAGGAAAATATTCTCTGTGTGTAGAATGTTTTACAAACTTAACAAAAAGGTTGCAATTGCTCAGTTTACTTAAATGTAAAACAATCTTTGGTTTAAAGAAATTGAAATTTTCCCCTGACAAAACTTAATGTTCATCTGACACAACACTTACAAGAATACCTCCCAGAGACAGAGCAAAATGAAAATCCGTACTTGGCCTTCTCACCTTCTTTGCACAGAATTCCCTACCCCTCACCCTCTTCCTTCTAGCTCTGTAACTCTTATTGCCTGTCCTGCATGTTTGTGGACATCACCCCATCACTGGTTACTCCAAGGGCATTAGTCTTCATACCCTATTCTCCAATCTAGTAGGTAGCAGCTTTGAAGTAAAGATACAGTAAATTGCAAAGTTAGAATTTGCAGAAAGAAAACACACATTTCCCAGAACCCGCAGAAGTCACAACTAAAAACTGAGTGCAAGAAGCAGAAGCAATTTTGGCGTGTGTTGAAGACTGCAATGCAAGTTGTTTTCCATTACCATCTGTATGGCAGATTACCTTTGTCAAGTGGGCAGTTTGCTTTATCGCTCTCTTTGAGTGACCACATTAACACCTCCCTCGGGAGGAGACCTCTGCTGATAGTAGACTATTGAATATCAGCGCATGACTGATAAGAACTGTAACATCCCATTGTGAGATGCTCCGCCCAGAGGGAGGAGCCAAGCATTCCTACCCAGATATATTCCACAAGTTTTTGTGACACCAGCACGGCTTTCTCCACGAGATTCCCCAGAGAAACAGCAGCTATCTCTCCTCCCACTGGATCTTCAGAGGAAAGAATACATCCTTCTCTACAGATTCCCCTTGCTCCAACAGAACCACACCTGATACTTCAGGAGGACTGCAGCCACATTTCCAATTAGACTGCCACCAGCACCCTGACTCATAGGGTGTCAAGTTGAATTCTGACTCTGTCAGTGTTGTTCTAGTGTACTGCATTGTTTATTTTATCATGTATTTGTTTTTCTTTTCCCTATTAAAGAACTGTTATTCCTGCTCCCATATTTTTGCCTGAGAGCCCCCTTAATTTAAAATTTATAGCAATTCAGAAAGGTAGAGAGAGTTTACATTCTCCATTTCAGAAGAAGTTCTTGCCTTCCTTAGCACACTCCTGTGTTTCCAAACCAAGACAGCATGGGTTTGGGTTTTGGTTTTTCTAATAATTTCTGATTCATCGTAATGACAGGCATGGCACAAATGAGGAGCAGATGATCAACTCTCTGAACAAAAAACCCCGGTGGGAGGGGAGGAAACATATTCTGGAAAGATCTGCTATCAAATAAGAATGCAAAACTCCTCTGCAGTCTGATGCAGAAAACATAATGTTGTCCTAAAGTTATGGCCCAAGTCTCACAAACAAATTGAAATATTTCCTTTCTGTGAGTACATATTTTCTGTCTGAGTTGGTAATTTTTAGTAGGAAACTGACTCCATCTGGTACTTTGACTTTGTGTTGCTGTAATTGAAACTTACAACCACAGTCAGAAGCTAATGGTTGCAACACTAACAGTGAGCAAATATTATTTAAAATTGAAGCAGAGTGGGGAATGTATAAATCCTTATGCAAGTTTTGCCTCTGATAGCTACTGGAGCACCTGTTTTTATCTCAACCAAGTTCCAGCATGCTTCAGATTGGACGCTTTCAGATGGTTTTTAACAGGCAGTTCAGACACACCAACGAGAAGTGGCAGACTGATCAGACCATTCTGTTCTAATGCACTC
Organism: Geospiza fortis; assembly: GCF_000277835.1. Lineage (NCBI taxonomy): Eukaryota > Metazoa > Chordata > Aves > Passeriformes > Thraupidae > Geospiza > Geospiza fortis. Next base: position 163,654 of record NW_005054635.1, read on the forward strand.
AAATTTGGAAAGCAGACAAAATAAGCATTCAGGGTCAGCACTGGAGCAGGTGGAACAACTGCTTCATTACTGCAATGCAAAGGTGACATTTTGGTAAAAATTACTTACCACACAGACACAATGAAAATACAGCTTAGATCAGTCTGATACTTAAAACAAATGCATGTACATTTTTAACAAAGATTTAGATTACCAAGCCACCTACCTCCCAAAACCTGAACTTTCAGTGAAGAGAGTGTTCTTTCTGTATTAAAACATAGACTGTAAGTAAGCAGCTTCACACTTATACACTCTTAAATTTCCTCTTTTGCAAAGTTGAGGAACAGTACAGACATGATCCACCTTCACTGCTGTAGTAGAAAAGCTGCTTTTAGCTGTAATGATTTTCAAATGAAGATTCTCCCATTCACAAAGGACTGCAAGCATTAGTATGAGTGAAGTACCATACATTCCCATATAAACCTCTTCTGAGCTCTTTCAGCTAACATCCAACTTGGGATATATAATTTCTAGCTTACTTTCTTGCCATGTGGATCATAGATAATGTTTCAGCCTTAGGAACTATAGCTCCCATAAAAGATAAAATGGAGTAATTTTTACTTGCCTTATGCTAACACCTTTGAAGTCATTTATATCTGAAAGCAAAATGTGACTTTTCAGAGCATCTTGTTATCTAATGTCTTTTCATCAATTGTACACGCCATGAAGTATAACAGGAAGAACAAAGGCATTTATAAAAATTCCTTTACAATCACTTCCATAAAAATTTTGGTCATTTTAACTTGCGAGACTTTTCAACTTCTAAAAACACAAGCTAACTGAATTTAGGATTAACAACTGGAGATATCTCTTATGCCATTCAGTATAACAGGGGTTTCTCTCTCAGCTCCTAGGAAGTGACACATCTATTCTTTAGCAAGTCTTTGCCATATAATTACCTCTTGCTCAGGGTCTCAGGGTTTAGATTATAGTCCCTGCTCTTCTGTCACTTTCCAGTCACTTCTAATCTAAATAAATAAACAACAGATGTATGTGGTAGGCACATTTCAACTGTTCAGAATAGCTACAAAGTCAAGGGAGAGCATCTAGGCCTAGTTGGCCTAGATAACTTGTCTAAAGTTCTGTGTTCTCCCGTGCTTCATTAATCAGATACAACCTTCTAAGATAGGGAGCCGAGCTGAAATGCCTACTTGTCTTCCAGAACACCATTCAAGTCTTCTGATATGGCTCTGCCAAGTCCTGTGTCCTTTCCTAGGAAGGGATTTCCTTTTCTCTCTCTTCCTGTATCTTCAAGTTCAGTGCTACTGAGTCAACCACTATCTCTGAAGCTTTCAGTAGAATTCAACACATGAAAAAGAGATTATCCCAGCCTACAATGAAAAAGTCGATAAATTACAAGAATATGCGCAGGACTGCTATTCAGTAAACAACTAGAACACTTTTTCATTTTTAGGCTACTTAGGAGTCTATAATGCTTTTTTTCCCCTCAAAATAAAGCAGTGAATTAGTGTGTGTAGAATACAAGATGAACCTGGCATGACAAACATTGTCTGAGCAACAAGAAACCAATCATCCCACAACATATCCATCATGTTCTGCAAGCAGAGTGCAAGTCTCATACAATTAGTTCTCAGCTTGGACTACTTCAGCATACGGACTTATCACCAGCATCTGTACAGAACACAATCAGTCCTCTACTCTGTGACTTATTACACCACACATCTGGCTAGCTTGATCTGTAATTTCAAAGAGAAGCTGAAATATATGTCAACACAACAAAAGTGCCTCCCCTTCAAAAGAGCAAACTCCCAGCAGAAGCCTAGAACAATGAAGGGTCAGATTCAGCAAAGCAGTTCCCCTGCTAGAATGGGCTCGCTGGTAACCTCCACAGATACTGACTGGCTTGTGTAACAAGATCTCTCTGGATGCTAAACAGAGCTTCCAAGACAGACTGACTGGTAGATTACTAGCCAACAATTCGGGGAGTAAGGCCCACTTCTGTAGTAATTTGTATGTTTTGGTAAATTATAAACATCAGAAAAGAGAAAACAATCCTCATCCATACTCCTTAGCATTTTTAATTCCACTTACAACTTTGAACTACTTTCCTCATGCATATAAAAGCTAACTCTTCCAGTTGTCAGGCACAAAAAAGCCTGACTGATAAGGATGAACGCATGTGCAATAAAAAAATTCCACAAAACATAAACCAAAAATCAATTATAAGTACCATAAAATGAGATTACTGTAGCAGCTCTAGTATTTATACAACTCCTAATTCCATTTTAACTACATAGCTACTCAAGTTAGACATTTTCATGACACTAAACCCTTTGCTATCAAATTCATCCCCCTTTTTTAGACCTGAGAGATATAAAGAACACAGCAGAATCCTTCAGAACTGTATCAGCAGTGAAAGAAGAAAAAAGAAAAAGCTGAATTTGTCATAACTAGGGCTGACAAATAGACGCAGCATCAAAAGTGCACCATAACTACAGAAGTCCTGTTTTCCATTAATGGACTCCTAGAGACTATCACAGTTTTGTCAGCCCTCCAGCCCTCCTGAAACTATAGCTTTTATAGACTGCCTCCAGTCTTACCTTGGCAGCAGAAAGAGAATATTCCTCCAACTCTGAAATTTACAAAACAGCTGTAAGATTACAAAACTGTAAGGAATTGTTGTTACTGCACCTCCTGAAGAGCAAGGAGGTAAATTCCTGCTCCTCCTCCATTATGACTCCTGGACAAGTTCTGAAGGTTGATCAATGATGAAGCTATGCTAAACTCAACAGGCACAAGAAAGTAGAGAGGAGGGGGGAAATGTGTTTGAAATAAAGGGCGGACACCTTCTCTCCCTCTCTTGCAGTGTATCTACTGAGCTTGATAGCCTGCACTGGTAGTGGCAGAAAAATGAGCTGGAATCTCAAAAGAACTCAAACAGAGGTAAAAATGAGAACAGTGAATACACACAGCAGACATCAGCTGAGGACTACCCTCATTAACTGCAAGAGGAAAGAGGAATGGTAGTTCAGTGGGTCTTATACATCCTGAAAACGTGGTGCAAACATGCCTTCATATGCAGCACTGTAATCATCAGCCTTCAATTAAAAAAAAACCACAACCAATAAAAACCACCAAACCCCCACCCCCAAAAAACACCCCCCCCCAAAAAAAAAACAAAACAAAACCAAAAAAAACCACCACCCAAACAAACAAAAACCCCCAAACAAACAAACAAACCAAAAGCAAAAAAGGGCAGTCTCAAACTATCTGCAACATATAGGAAAGAAGAGATTTTTAACATTCCTTCAAGCACTTCTTAGTTGACAAGTTCTTGCTGCATCACTAACAACCACTTGAAACAAAGCTTTCAGCTGACTCATGTAAGGCCTGGGCCTTTTGATGGCATTTTCTGAGTGCAACATACCTCACATTCCAAGCAGTGGTGAAGTCGGGGTTTAGCAGTAGCAGGGTACACGTGATATCTATCAGCTCTAAAACAATGGAACAAGAGACATTAAGATTAGCAATGATTTGCACACAGAACTGATCTCTCTGCAGTCCCTTACTCCCTCTCATTCCTCAAAGTCTTTCTGCTATGGGCTGCTGTACCTCTGTAAAATATTGCTCTTATTCCAGAAATGAGAGAGCATTAATTAATTACTAATTTAAGAGGGAGCAAGATCTGCCATATCCTCCCTTTTCATTATTTAAAATAATGAACTGAGTATGCCCTGAGCAAGGAGAAATCATAATATAAAATCCTTGACTATTCAGTGATTTTAACCACACACACTTTATATGAGAAGCAGAGAATTCTTCAAAGAAAATCCAAAGATTTTTAAATACTACAGAAAATAAAAATATACCCTACTATTTTAGAACAAGTCTGAGCTGCAGATGGCTGCCATATATCATACTGTTACAAAAAATACATACACTATAAAAAACCTGTAGCTAAAAATTGAAACACCACAGCTATGAATGAGGATTACAAAAGTACTCCCTATTAAACTGTACAGAAAACACTTAAAATACATTGTGAAGCGCCTCAGACTGAAGTTTTAAGACTAATTCAATAAAAAACCCAAAGCAAAACCAAAAACATTTGCTTGCATCTCTGCATTTAAGCACTGTATATTGTAGATTTATTACACTAATTTTTAACTACGTCATAAAAACTGAATGTGACTATACAACCTTTTACTGTAAATTAAATTTGGCTACATTCTCTCCCAATCACCCTGAATTTAACATACTAATTAGATCATACTTCAGGTGATTTCCAGCAAATAAGAGGTACTTCATTCCTTGAAGAAAAAAGGAAAGGATGGTATCTCATGGAAACAGATCTCTGGCTAGTGCAGTCAAAATGACTGCAAAATGAATGAATTGTTAAGGAATTCCACAGTAACAATACATTAATCAATTCAAAACGCACAGGGACTTGGCTTCAGGTATCTTTGAAACAGTCAACATTTAAGCAGGTCTAAAAGTGAAATACCTTCATATATTACCGTGTGTCTGATTGATGATTTATGTCCAACAAAGAAATGTTGTGTTTTCCATTATGTTCTTCATTATGAGGAACATGTTAAGCCACCATATAATGCAGGGGGTGATGGGGGGGGGCGTGGTGGGGAATTCTTTGGTGTACTGTTGAATTTGCACTAAGCTGTAATGTTTTGAAAAGTGTCTCAAGGAAAGAACTTTCTATTTTCACAAGTTAAATCTCTCTTTGCTGCCAAGGAATAAATATTTTTCATACACACAAAGCTTCTTTCTAAGTTGCTGCCTGAATGTACAAATATTATTCCTTGGTTTACCCAATTCCTGAACCAGCAAAGTATTTCAACACCCATTTAATTTTATGCAGCTGACTATCCCAATTCAAATAACCTGGATTACTCACATACACAAAATCAAACATACATAAAATTAAACATCTGCTAAGTGTTTTGTGGCTACTGTTTCAATTTTACATTCAGAAATCAGTTTCGAACACTTACAAAAACATAATTTTTTTAAGGAGGTAAAGTTAAAATTGTGAGCTATGATTGTTTTATGTACATTTTCCATTTTATTTGCAACAATGGCTTTAGCAATTATTAGGTACTAGCACTCCACGTGTTATAGGCACATCAAGCAATAATTTAATATAGCCTATTTTAGTTTTTTGAATACTTCTCAGAAAAGCCTTTCAAAGTCTACTTAGAACAACACAGCTTGTTTATACATGATTTCCAGTTAATATGACCGTTCTGGTAATCTCAAAGGTCTGTAACAGCACCCAATCAAGTCCAACTTAAACAGAACTTGTTTGCATTTTGTCCATTTTCCCATCACAGAGATTCACTTCATCTTGAATATTATCAAAGGAAAGATGCAGATAAAAGGAAAATCTCCAAGTAGAACCCAGTTCTTTCATATCAATATTCTTTGATGTAAGTAACAGATGAAGATATATGACGTGTGGATTCTGAGCCGGAGACATGAAATGACACAATTTAGTAACCTCTACACCATTTTTCAATAGAAAAATGGCCCAATTTATTAACCTCTGAGGCCCTTTTTATTAGGAAGTCTTACAACAGATCTGGTACACAATGATAGTGCTTGCCAACTATTCCCCCATGTCAGTAACAAAACCCAGCATCTTTTATTTACAATTTAAAATTACTTTCTACTCGATACATTTCAGGCACATCCTTTTGTATATTAAGGTCTCCCTAACTGCGAAGGACAAATAAAACAATATGGTTTTAGCACACCTTGAAATATGGCTGTATCCAGTTTTATAGATATTCTGTGAGTAGTTCGTAACAATTTCAGAAAACCATCTTGACATAACATATATAGTGTGCATGCATAAATTTAAAAAATATTGGAGAAAAGATAAAAACATATTGTAAAATTGGGATTTCTAAACTCAAATAATAGCAGTGGGAGCAGTCATGACTCTGGATTCCAAGAATCCAAAAGAAACTATAACTAAACATCTGCGTCACTAACCTATCAATGAATGACTATAAAGCACCTCCTTCTTCCAGGACCCTGTCAGAAAAAATACCAGACATTTGAATCAGCACCCTGTTGTTCTCTTCTGTTCTATTTTAAATGGCTTACAGTGACTCAAAACAGAAGAGGCAAGTAGAGACTACATCTGCAATCATCACTTATAACAAGCTTCAATAGAATATACAATTGAGTTCTGAAGAAGTAATAAACAAATCTATTTCTTTACTAGATGCAAAAGAAAACAACTACCCTGACAAATTCCAGGCATGCACCTTCATCTACAAAAGCAATCTGGCGCAAAATCCTTGAGAATACTTAAGAGAAAACCGTAACATCTCTTGACAGAATATACATACTTATGACACCTTAGAGATGAGTCTCTAAGCCCACCTGGGAAAGACTTCCATCTTAATTCTCTCCACCACTGCAGTTCAGTTTCTGCTCAAACCTTTTATCAAATGTGAAACTCAATTATGTTAAAACATACTAAACTCCTTTACAAACAGGGTTTAACATGAAGGACCTGACTGTGTTTTACAGTGGTTACAGAAAACCTCAGCAGACAGGAAAATGCTGCAGATACCTCTTCTCACACATTTGAAATCGGCTTTTGTAAATAAAGAGACAAAACAGAATCAAGTTTCACTTTCAAAATAAAGCCAAGCAGGCACTAGTTTAAAATGCACGCTACTGCAGTATTCACTGACAGAGTTTTCTGAGCTGCATTTTGAGAGGAAGGGTTGTGCATGAAGGTTGTACCCTTCACCTGTGAGGGAAGCAGAGGCCTGCAAACACCATCCCTGTCGCATCAGCAGGTGTGACAGCATCACAACCCGCACAGGTGTGACTGGAGCAGGGCACCAGCACACAGGTAATGGCTACCAGCTGTCTTCAGACACCCAAAAACATGACATAAATGTCAACGCTTGTACTTTGGCTTGAAACAAGAAGTTTTTCTCTGTGTGGAAATTTCAATGTTCAGACCTTACAATAACACTTGAG
>NW_005054635.1:170698-177288 GCF_000277835.1 Geospiza fortis
ACTCAGAGCTCCAAAAGCACTGCAATGAGAACCACTGGTGTTGCTAAGATTGCCTGTGCTAGTAGGTTCAACTCTTTAAATGCTAAAGTTTGTATTTAGTTATGTGTCAGTGAACATTAATTATATTCCCTGTATTAAAGTTCAGTTTATTGAATTTTGTAATCAACTGCATTACAAATTTCAAATCTGGAATGTCACCATCACCAGTTTCTATGAGAACTGAATAAATCAGCAGCTGGTTGGTGGCAGTGATCAAAACCATCCTGGTCTTAATAGGTCCAACCACAAACCACAAAGACCAAGAAGAAATGGAAGTTACTTATGTTAGCCATACACACCCCCCAGGAAGAGTCTGTAATTTTAAATATGTCTGTAATGAGAAAAAACATTCAAGAAAGTAAATTATGTATAAATTAAAAAGTAAAGGGCAATGTAAAATTTATGAAGTCCACCTAATGACATGTCATCAACCCTCTAGGAGGAATGTGGGAAACACAATGACACAAACATACACAATCTGTTAGACAAAAATAAAACACAGTTAATGGGTCAATCACACCCAGCAATACATGAAAACACTTCAACTTCTTTAAGCTACTCTTTGGAAGGGTAATTAATTCTAAGGATCAAGCCAGTGCACTGTTACTCTAACATCACTCAAGGTCAAGGTCTACAGCTAGCACTGGAAGACTCTGCATGGCCAGGAAAATGGGTTCCTTCTTGCCATGATCTGCCTTGCCTGCCATTTCATGCTACTTTTTCCAAAATGCTTGCATTATACATCCATATGTTTGTAATAAGAAATCAAAGCGTGTTTAGCAAATCTAGACCCCACCATCAGGCAGATAAAAGGAGGCAACACTCTCTGCCTTAAGAATCTTCCCACTCCAAGACCCTCTAAAGACCTTGATCATTCTCCATATCATCTCCAAAGGCAAAAGAAGCTCAAGTGCACATTTACAGACCTGACCAACACCACCTGACTATGCAATACTCTACACTTTAATGAGCATCAATGCACAGCTGGCTTCATCCACTTAAAGTGAAGCAGAATACAGCAATAAAACACTAAAGAAATGTAGATATCAAAGGAGAAATGCTACTGGCCACACATCATCTCCTGATCTACACAGACCTACCCCAAAAACTTACCTTGCAGTAACACCAAGTAGAACACCATGTTAATTATGACTAGGGGCTAGAGTCTGCACCAGATGTATGCTAAAATTCCACTATTTAAAACATAATTCTTTAACTCTCTATTTCATAAAGCAGCCAGGGAGATTGGCTTTGCTATAGCTGCAATCAACACAACTGAATGAAGGGTGGCTGTTTGGTATGCTCCAGCAGGGGAAGACAATCCCACACATGTTGAAGTAAAATGGACATAGTGCTTTATGGACAGGTTAGTTACAATTAAACAGAAAAAAATTAAAATATGGTAACAATCCAAAACTGAAACCCAGTTGCATGTGAGATACTAAAGATCTGAACTCTGTGAGTGGTCACAGGGTGCTCTTCAACACAACAGACATCTATTTCTGAGGGATATTAAAAATACCATACCAGGTAAAAGACACTAGAAAACAGTCTCTAAACAAAACAAAACAAAAAACCCATCAGAAATAAGACACTAGAAGCCCAGCATAAGAACATTCTTTATTCCAACTGCTATTCAGAAGGTACTGCAACAATAAACAAAACACTTGCTTCATAAACTAGTTATTATTTTTCATTCTTGCTCTGATCAGGACCCCTTATAAGCAGTCAAGTACCTCCTATGTCACACCTGTTCATAATTCTTTATTTTGAATTTTTTTAAAGAACATATACAAAAGAATTTTTCATGCAAGTTAAACTAAAAACCAAAACAAAACAAAGAGATGAGAAAGGAAATAAGACTTTACAATTACCAAGCTGTAGGGACTAATAATTTCTATTACCTCTCCATCTGAAACACACTGCACTCATTTCTTACAGTAGATATATAAGCACCATATTTTCCTTTTGACTCAGGAAAACAGGAGAAAATTCCTTCTGCATCAACTAACATCACTTCCTCAAATAATTCACTGAAGTTGTCTGTCTCTAACCTTTCCAGTTTGGGCAAGAGAGAAAGAAATTTTATTTTCAAATGAAAATAAAGTCTTTTAAGTTAAGATGCACAATCCAAAGCCTGCTCCCCTCAGTAACCACCATTTTTTCCACAACAGATTAAACTGGCATTAGGAAGGGTAAATGACCAGACAAAGGCATTGAGTGCTCCCTCAGTCAGTTTGGGGATTATGCCACTGTGGGTGGGAGCAATCTACTGGAGGGTAGGAAGGCTCTGCAGGGGGATCTGGACAAGCTGGATCGATGAGCCAAGGCCACCTGAATGAGGTTCTGACTGGTGCTGCCCCTGGATCACAGCAACACCATGCAATACCCAGACCTGCAGTAAAGATGCTTGATGGAAAAGGACCCAGGGGTGCTGGCCAGAACCAGCTGAACATGAGCCAATAAGGTCCCCACGTGGTCAAGAAGGCCAAGGGCATCCTGGCTTGGATCACAATAGTGTGGCCAGCAGGACCACATCAGTGACCATCTCCATGTACTCACGGAGATATCAAGGTGCTGCAGTGAGCCCAGAGAAGGGCAACTGGGGCACAAGTCTTATAAAGAGGAGCTGAGGGAGCTGGAGGTGTTTAGCCTGGAGAAAAGGGGGCTTGGGAGAACCTTACTGTCCTCCAAAACTACATACAAAGGAGACTGTAGCCACATGAGTGTCATTCTCTCTTCACAGGTAACAAACAACAGGATGAGAGAAAATGGTCTCAGGCTGCACCAGGAGAGGTTTAGGTTGGACAGCGGGCAAAAATTTCCTCACTGAAAGTGTTGCCAGAATTGAAACAGGCTATCCAGGAAATGGCATAGTCACCATCCCTAGAGGTATTTTGGAAAACATGTAAACATAGCACTTAGGAACATGGTTCAGTGCTTGACTTGGCAGTGTCAGGTTTATGGGTGGACTCGGATCTTAAAGCTCTTTTCCAAACTAAATTATTTTACAATAAATAAAAAATGTGCACTAAAGATCACATAATATACTCTTCTCCAACTCATAACTTACCATCCTTGTTCAGCCACTGTTTTCTCTGTCTGTAGAGGAGAAGTTTATTGTGGACATATGGCAAAAGAAACTTCACACACCAGCTCTCCACACCAAGCTTGTTTTCTACCAGGACAATAGGGCTTCGGTTATATCTGGCTTCAGGGCAGGGTATTAATCCAATTTCATCTCTTAAAAAACAGAGAGAAATATAATTAAGCTTATTTCTAGTAGGTGACAGTTATTTTTCTCAATACAGAAATGCAATGGTTGGCAATGCTTCCCAACCAAACATTCCATCATCTTTTTTCCTTGTCTTTGCTGAAACCTGTAATTTGAATAGTTTTATTTCATTTTCACAAAGATCCTAAATGACAAAAACCCCATTTTTTCTGTTTTTAGACTATCATCCAAGTGGTTTAACCCTGCGGAATCAAGACAAGCACCCCTGGTTTTGTAATATGTGACAGAGCTGTAACTGCTGCTTCAGCAAGAGAAACAGAACATGCTAAGTAGTACAGGCGCCTGACTGACCAAAAGCTACCCAGGTGTGCCCAGCAGCAGTGTGACCAGGTGCTCTGACACTAAGGATCACACAAAAGAATATCCTCACTTCCATATGTCCTGTTTTTCATTGTCCTGTGCAAGGCAGCATGATCAACAGGGGGAAGATTTGAGACACAGAGGCCAGTCTGATTAGATGACAACTCTGTAGGAGAAATGTAAGCCTTTAAAATAACAGTGACAAACACGAGGATTTGTACCAGCAAACAAAGCAGAAGAGACTCAGCTGTTCAGTTTCAATGGCCCGTAACATATTTTACTTTTTGTCAGGTTTTTCTAGCATGCTGAATAGCAGCTTTGGCAGCTTCTTAGAAATAAACACAGCTCATCAAGGATTCACATTTGTTTAGCATAAAGCAACATTGTTTTATTTCAATTATGCATCATTTCTCCACCAACTCCCCCATTCAGCAGAAAAAATTGTTGCTAAAGAGGGAAATCCTCAGATCTCCCAAAAAAGATTTCTTGTGATGTCATAAAACAAATTCTCCATCTTAAGTCTTCTTAATACAAGATTTACAGATACACGGCAAGTGTCAGCTCCTAAACCTCAACTCAATTATCTTAAATAAAATTTATTACTGGGTACTCTGAGCGTGCTGATTTAGTTCTGTGTCCTCACTGGACTATTATTTAGGTAATCAAAAGTGACAGTGTGCTTGTTTAAGAATGTATTTGCCTATTCAGAAAACCAGTCTGATCTTCTGTACATCACAACATATATCACAAGCTGCAAAAAACACAGGTAAGGTGAACTCAAGGCAAAACACTTGCAAATCACATGGCTCTGTCTCCAAACACACACTCAGGTCCCTTTCACTTCCCCAGTCAGCTGAGAAGAGAGAGAAGAAAAAAGCATTCTCCTACCCTACTAAAAGCAAGAAATGGGTATCAAAGCAAGATCCTTATCTGTGCTGCTCTATTTAACACAAGCTAAGCTCTTCAAGAAGCAAGATAAAACCTAAAATGACATTCCAGTCTGCTTCTTTCAACACAGTATCTTAATAGCCTGAAGTTTGTACATATCGCTGGGTCTTTCTTTAAGGAATGCTAAAAGTCCTTGGTAAAACATTGCCTGGCCTTGCATACAGGGACATTAAAGTCTCCAAAAGCAAGGAAGATGCAGCCAGGCACTACTTGTCTAATTAACTTTGTGAATTAACCATAAGAACTTACCAGCTGTAACTCACAAACAGTATACCAAAGGTAAACAGCAAGGAGAGAAAAAAAACCCACAAAACAAACATCCACACCTTTACTTATTACCAAATGCAAGAAGTCTGACTTGGGTGAGCTAAGCTTCACAACACTGCTTTGAACATGCCAAAACGACAGACAGACACAGTTTGCACAAAGCTGACAAGTGGGTAGGGGTACAAGCAGCCACTGACAAGGGTCAATAAATGATGGAAAAGAGGTGAGTATGGGACAAAAGCATGGGAAGTCAACAGCAACATCATGCATCTAGCAGATTCCTTATTTTCAGTGAAGCTATGCAGTTCCCATGTAAAATAGTTCAAACCTGGATCTGTAGCATGTTGAATTCAGGATACCACCTGTCAGGAACTGCAGCTGGCCAGCAGCAGATGACAAGATGCAGATGCACGAAAAGACCAAGCCAGCACAGCTACAGCCTGGTGCTCCTGAGGCACAGAGGCAGCACAGCAAGGGCCCACAGCCTACACAGGCCTGGAGAGTCCCATTTCAAGTAGTTTCAACCACTTCAGAAACCTAGCAGACATGACTGTCACTTTTTCTACTTTGAGGGATAAAGAAGCAGCAGCTTGTGCTTTTTCACTTGCAGCATGTCACAGTGCGTCAGTCTCAGCACGCACAACTCTTGCAGCCTACTTTCATCTCTGAAAGGAAATTGCAATAGCAGCAAATTCTTAGAAAACATCATCTCTAAGTTTGCTACCAATAAAGCATTCTGGCAGAGGAGTGGGAACTATGAAAAAATCAGAACATTCATTCATAAATACTGGCCCTTTACAGCACATTCTGCTTCACATCCTATAAATGAAGCTTCAAGGCAAAATGCAGCCTTTTTTTAAACAGCATCCATATGCTGCATTTTAAAACCTGGCCGCCCACCCAAATTGCTTACTACATTTAGAGAAACATGAGGGTATTCACTGTAATCTTCTCTTGTTAAGCAAAGGGATAAATTAGGTGACATAAAATTTTCCTATGCAATTGCTTAGTTTATCACTTTCTGGAACAGATTAATAGGCCACTACCTCAGAGACTGCAGTTTCCAGCTGACACAGATACCTCACTTAAATTAGGAAGTTGTTATTCATTATGTGCTACCTTATTTGCCATAACCAACACAGAGCTTGCACATAGATTGAAAGATGCTTCCCTAGTTTGTGTCTTAAAGGCTGGGGAAATACATTCTGGGAAAGAGAAGTATGGGAGGCACTTAAAACAGGGTCTCAACGCTGGTCAACAACACTGAAAAATAAAATAGAGCATCTGCCCCCCAGACTTCTGGATAAATCTGATTCTCACAACCAATTACTGTGGTTTGCATTTTCATAGTCATTCTGTCTTCCTCAAAACAACACACAAAGAAATGACTAGCACTTCTGCCAACAGATATGGATTTGAAGTTGGCATTCACCACACTGCTCTGTTTGTGCAAAGGTGCAATTCAGGAGCTTTCTATCCTAAGCTTTGCTCCCACCAGCGCCAGAGCTCTGTTCCCGGCAGACGGAGAACCCGCTGCCTCCTGCGGGGCTCGGCAGGGCTGGCTCACCCGCGGGCAGGCTCAGCCCCAGCCCGACTGCGCGATGAGTTTAACACTGCCGAACACCGAGTTCAGAGAGAGGTCACAAACAACTTTTCTTTGAAAACATATCTATCGCTTCCAGACCGCGGAGACCTCGCTGGTTCCCATGACGCGGCGCGTTTTACCGGCGGGGCGCTTGTG
>NW_005054635.1:177759-213193 GCF_000277835.1 Geospiza fortis
GGCGCCCGCTCCTTCAGACGCGGGATTCTCGCTCCGTGCGATTGTTATGTCGGCAGTCGCGTAGGCCGCGTAGCTTTAAAAGATAAGCGTTGTGTGCATAGCTTCTCTTGACTCCGAGGAGACATGGGAGCGCTGGTCTTCAAGGCGGAATGCGAAGAGGCGATTCTAATTCTGGACCGTAACTTATGTATTTGCTTGTCATTAGAAATTAATATATTTACAAAGCATTAACCGTGCGTAGTTAATTTGTCTCTAATTAGAAAGCTTGCACTGTCATCATCATCTGCTTCATGATTGCCTTCCCCCCCACCCCCAGAGGCCTGGTAGACCCTTCGATATATTCTCCTTAAAAATACGAAATAATAATAATCAAATGGCCTATGGGACATTTTATGGGGCCTTCTTAATAGCCCATATGTTAAGTGGAAGAATTTAGGCTAAATAATGCTGACTCAGGGAATTGTGTTACATGTCTGTGTTGTTCTAGGTTTTCATGTGCTTCATAGAATGTATAGACACTGTTTTTATGATGTGTGGTGTCTAAAATTGTTGAAGCAAACTGATGCATTCTGGATGTCAAATAAGCAAGAATACAAATATGAGGAAAGTTGTTGAAACACTTGATAAATATTGGGAGGTATTTTTAGCTGAAAAATACAAGCTGTTTTTTCGAAATAGCTTAGGTTTCTGGGTTCAGCATAACCCTGAATTTTTAATTTATGCCTATTTGCATTACTGGAAAGGACTAAGTTTTATGTAATGGACAGTATACCTTTTCTGACTCATTGCCTTCTCACTTTGTCCTGTGCAATTTGTTTGTGTACAGGTTTGAATCACATTTGTGAAAATCACCAAATCGAAGTTCAGTCTGGGAATACAGTGACTGAAATAGTTCTAGCTATGAGGTTGGTTTGGGTTGGGTTTTTTGTTGTTGTAATTCTGTTAAGAGGTTTTGGTGAATTAGACCTAAATGAAACAACTTTCAGATGCCATTAATCATGACAAAAATAGTCTCTGGATTAAAAGTCTAGTTTTTGTTTGTGATGGGTTGGGGTTTTGGTGGGTGTTTTTGGTTTTACTATTGAGTACAAGTTAAAATCAACCATAACAATGCAAAATTCTTAAAGTACTGAAAATTGACACAAAACTACTAATGTACTAAAAAGTTGCAAAAGTAGTTATTTAGAATTGTGCAATCAACTGACAATATACTGTCTGACTTCATGCATACCTTTGAAGAGGACTGAATGTTAAATTGCTTTTCTTATTTAAATGTCATAATAAAATTTATTTAAACTGTACATCTTAACAATTATATACATTGTCAAAGCTTGTAACGTGGGCATTGGTGTTACTATTGCATATGATACTTTATTGTAGCTTTATGCAGTGATTATTGAATTGTCAGCCAAGAATGCTTACTTGCAGTAATTTTGGGGAAATGATAACAATTTATTTCAGAAAATACTCTTCCGTTACATTTGACATAGGGCATAAACTGTGGAAAATACACTGTAGTTAAATAGTCAGGAATTATCTCTCTGTCACACACAGAAAACACATTTCCCTGAATTATCCATACCCATGTGATCTGGGGCAGTCTCAAAAGTGTTAGAAACTGTGTGCTTGAGGACTTCTTCTCTCATGGGTACAGAATAATACATCCTTCTAGCTATCTAAAGTGACATAACAAACTCCTGGTACATTAAATTTGCCTTAATAAATGCCTAAAAGTTTAAAACCTTGCAATTCAGATCCAATTCACCAGGTATGAAATGTGGTTGTGAATTTGTTCATGGCCACCTTTGCAAAACGTGTAATAATCTTGGCTTGTTTCTGTGCCCCCCCAACCATTTTAATTTGTTAGAGCTTTATGGACAAGTCCAACTAAGTTTAATGCGATTGATTTCAGTATTACATTTTTTTTAAAACATCTCACAGCTGGTACTAGTTGTCCCTCCTTTGTGGGGGTGGAAACAAGTGCATGTGGAAATGGGCACATCAGGCTTAGTGATTTCCCATGGCCTAATATTTTTCTAAGCAGATCACATTGCGTGGCCAACACGAGTGAAAGTGCTTCACCACTGTCCTTGCTTTTCTATTTATTACAAAGGTTGTTTGAAATTTTGACAGCCATGGCACAAATGCAGGAGGCCACAGCACATTTTTTCCTATAATGAAAAGCACGAGTCTTCGGATTTTTCAGTGATGGTTCTTTCACATCAGAGAATGTGGTGGGTGTGTGAATGGTTTTATACTCAGTTGTGCACGTGTTTGCTTCTGGGGTTAGCAAGCAGAAAGCTGTTGCTGTTTCAGACAGGTGCACCTGCGGTGACTGAGGTAGCTGTACTTTGGTTCAGGCCTGGCTGGAATCAGCCCCGGTGTGCAAACCCTGACAGCTTGTGGGAAGTCTCATCTTACTGGGGACTAATGCCCTGAGCCAGAAGCACAGTACCTTGTCTGGTGTGGAACTGGGTAGAATGAAGCATTGCCACACTTTTACACCTGCACACACACCAAATGGGTGTTTGACTGCAAGGCTGTCACTTCTCACTACAAGTGTCTGCCGTCACCAGAGCCCACTGAGCTCTCCTGGGATCTCTCGGGAAGGGAACCTTCTCAGGGTTACCTCTCAAGAGTGACAGAATGCTTTACCCAGTGTTTGATGTCTACAATGAGGGATGATGTAAAAAGGCCTAAAAGTACTGTAGACAAGCCAATTATTTGTCATGCAGTAAGTACTAGGTGGTATGACTGCTGTTCAGTCATTGTTTAATACAATATTTGGTTAACTGCACAACATTGACTCAGTGTCATGGAATCATCGTGGTTAGAAAGGATGTTCAAAATCACTGACTCTGACGTCTGACCAAACACCACCATGTCGAATAAACCATAGCACTAAGTGCCATGTCCTAGAGCAGTCATTTCTTGAACTCCTCCAGGAATGGTGACTCCATCACCTCCATGGGCAGTCCATTCCAATGTTTCAGCATTACTGCAGTGAAGAAATTCTTCCTGGTATCCAACCTGACCCTCCTGGGTTCAGCTTTAAGGCCATTTCTTCTCAATCTGTTGCCTGGGAGAAGAGACCAAGCCCCTACCTGGCTACACGCTCCTTTGAGGCAGCTGTAGAGAGCAATACAGTGTCCCCTTGAGCCTCCTTTTCTCCAGCCTAAACACCCCCAGCTCCCTCAGCTGCTCCTCACAGAAATTCTGCTCCACGCCCTTCCCCAACTCCATTGCCCTTCTCTGGACACACTGCAGCCTGTCAGTGTCCTTCCTGAGCTGAGGGGCCCAGAACTGGGCCCAGGACTTGAGGTGTGGCCTCACCAGGACAGGGAGAGCTGACTCCTCTGGGCACTTGTCCTGCAACTCTGTTACAGCAGTGTTCAGACATGGTCAGGTACCTGCCTTTGCTCCAATGAAGCTCCAAAGTTCACCTGAAAAATTCTTTGCATATTGTTATTGCATCAAATTTTAATATCCTAATGTAATGGTTTTACTGCAATAAATTATATTTTATTATAAAGGCTGGTCACCAATGTAGGGTGTGTTGTTCATTATGTGGTCAACAAGCATTCAGTGGGCTTGTGGGAACAGCATCATTGACATACAGTGCAAACATGGTCCACTAATGGATGAGAGATAAAAGGAATGGAGGCAAACCTCACTCTAAAATATGCTGAATTTTTTTTGGATAAAGCATTTCTGAGAAACACTTCATATGCTTTACGCTTTGGGTATAATGGATGTCCCTTGTGTTTCTCCAAATTCTTGTGTTTCTTGTCTGTGTTTCTCCAAATTCTTCACTTCTTATTTAGGAAGAAAATGCAGCTGAGGTTCCAAGAAGAAATAATCTCACAGGCACTGAATTCCTCATTCTCTTGAGTGGAAAATATGTTAAATTAATAAAAATTCTAATTTTTTTAAGAAATAATTTTTTAATATTGTGAACATGTTTCCAACATATTAACTAATGTCAAAAGTTTTCTTAGAAACAAACTCTATGTTCATTTTCCATAAGACCTGCATGTAACTGGGAGAAGTTCCGCACTACTTTTGTATGTATAATATCAAGTGGTTTGAGTACACCTACACAGCCTGAAGAGCGAGGTGCGTTTTAAGCAAGAATTGTTGGTCATATGCACTCAAATCAGCAAATCATGCATAACCAATTATTGTAAGTCTGACACCTAATTTTTCCTCTTTTTTCCCCATTAAAAAAGTAATTTATTTTAATTTTATTAAAATCTCTCTGAAAGGAAGAATAACTAATTTTAATGCTAGATGCACATTGCCCGTCCAAGGTTAGCTAGGACAATGTTGAGATTTCTTTACAATTTCCATATCAGCAAACCCATGTTGAAATTGTCACCCTATATAAATGTAGTTTCAGTGTTTCAGTAACTTAAAATCATCAAGGAGTGATTCAGAGAAGCAATAAATTTGACTATTTCATTTTCCTTCCTGTTGTAGCAGAGTGTGGGATGCTTGTTTTTGTAAATGAGCATCTTTCTTTTCTGTTTAGAATATCTTCAATGTTTCTGCTTACTGCTAAATGCTATCTTAGACTACTTTTGAGAATGTGTTCTCATTTCTCAGTGAAGGACAAAGTTCAGTCTCAAGAGTTGTTCTTTATATATAAGAGAACTGACTTTATCTATAATAGGATTGCTTTTTATTTACAATAAGAATGGTAGAGAATGAAATTTTGTGACCACTTAATTTCCTCTTGATGTTAATTTACATATTCTAGGTAATTCTTCTTCACAGCAGTCTTGCAACATAAAGGAGTAACAGAATTTTAAGTCCTCCATCCCTCCCTCTTCCAGGGCTGAGATTAAAACTTTTAAAATATATTGGCTTGATGAAAGAGAACAATTTTGTTTAAGGATAGTGCATGCAAGCCTTAATTAGTTTAGTCAAACTAGATAATGAAAAAACACTTCTAATCAGCAGAAGGCTCCTGAGAATAGCAACTCCGAAGCCTTCAGATCCTGCAACACTCAGCGCTGGTATCTGTAGCTTAATGTGCTGCACATATTATGCATATATTGACATGGATTGCTAAAGAGAATCAGGCACTTGTTTGTTCCTCCATTCTGAAAATGATGAAATCACATTTTTAGTTAAGATGGTGGCAAAATACATGTGGAGCTGTAGGTTGAAGTCTCATATTTCCTTTAACGTCTGGGAAGCAAATAAAGGGAATCCCAGAATATGTCTGTGATTTCAGTATCTGCAGCTGCTCATACAGTTTTCATCTTTCGATTATATTTTTGTGGAGTTGCTGATGACTGACATTCTGAATATATCTTATTAAGATAAAATATCTTGGAGGTGGTTAGTAGGAGAGAGCAGCTGTTGATCTGGAGAAGGTTTAGAGTGCTGCTGGGAAGGAAATCTACCATGTGCCCATTAATGTAGGTAAAGAGTTTTGATAGTTCTAGAGAAGTCCTATAGCTGCATACATCTCAACTAGTTTTGTTGCTATTTATTTCAGTATTAGTGTAGTGATCAGGAAACAAATTTGACCTTTTATATTCTTTAATGCACAAAATACTGTGTGTCAGAAGGAAGGGGTTTTTTGCCTTGAAGGGGAGGCATAGGTCTTACTTGCCCTCTCTCCAGTGTAATGAAATACAATTGCAAACATTATATGAATTAAAGGTGATAGCAGAGAGGGTTGGAAAATAGTATAAAAAATAATACTGTTTTTTAGGTTTTGTCCTGAAAAACTTGAAACTGGAGAATGTCTCACTCTGGCTTTCCAAAAATGTGACGTACTTTTTTAAACTTTTCTCCTTGCCATGCCTTGGCACTAAGAGGATGAGCTCAAAAGACTAGGATATAAATTAAATTCTTTTCAATGTATTTGATACAAGGAGGTACAGAAGAAGCAACCGTGCCGCCTCATTTATTGTAGCTCAGAAATTGAAGTGCATACATCTGTGAGGTCTGTTTGTAGCTTTAACTGACAACACCTGCATCTTCATGACCTTTAGGTTTAGTTTATTCAGCAAACATAACATTTAAATGTGCATTTTCCATTGAGAAGGCAAATTCACTTCAATTAAAGTAGGTAGCTTTTCCTCTTTGTATAACAGACTAAAGATACATTCACTCTGTGAATAATATTTTTTTTTTGTGTACAGAAAACCAGGTTTTTCAAATGTAGTAGGTATGGCTGTGTATTTTCTGGGTCAGATCTGATGGCACATAGGAATGTCACTAAGGCAAAATGAGAAATAGGTCTGTATCATTCCATGCTGGCTATACTTCTCTGCTTCTTCTGGAGAGAAATACAGTTCAGTTATGCTAAACAAAAGCATTCATACAGAAATCTTTCTCCAAGGAACTGTAGTCAGCTGGGCTGCAGTTTCCAAGACAACAACACCCCGAGACTATCTCTGGGCTTTTTTTTTCCAAGTTACTTGGTGGATCTCTTAAGGTTAGTGAATTAAGGTATCAGGTGAAAGCTGGTACAGTTCTAATAGACACTTTTTAATTAATGAAACTAAACCAGTTCAACAGCCTAAGTCTAAAGTAAAACATACTTTGATTCATTATCGCCTATGCATTTTACATTTTTTGCTAGAAAACTTTATCTAAAGTCGCTGTCATTTTTATTCAGTTGACTACAAAGGTGTGTTATGTAATGATATTATGTTTAGAAGCATTCATATATCTGAAGTACAATAATTCAAAAGTGTCAGGCTTCTACAATTTCTGAAGTGTTTTCTGTGAAAAACAGATTAATGAGCATTTTTAGAATAGAATCAAGAAGAGACTAGACTTTTACATCAGCTGTGTGTAAGACTTCCTAACCCTTCCCCCTGCTTGTCTTCACAAACCCACTTCCATTAATACTCACATGGATGCAAAGTAAATTCTCCCACTTGTCCTAACCCGTATTTTATTTTGAAGTCATGTAACTTACTGTGTTTGGGTTTGCTTATATTTATCTGTAGTGTTAAAGCTGTAACACAGATTAGTAATATAGTAAATATGAAAGATATTAGTGAACTTGCATTGGTGCGAGAGGCTTCCAAAGTAACAGATTCTGTGTTACACTGAACCTGTGTAATGAATATAAAACACAGGCGCTGCTACTGACTGTGAAAAGGTTTCCACGCATTAAAAAACAATGCTATAAATGTCTGCTTAAAATACTGAACAGTACTTAAAACCACTCCTTAGCAATACTATCATTTTTTACAGAAGACAAGTCTTTAAACCAAAAAATCATGCAATTATTTTATTCTTACTTAGACTTATTGATCTGACATCATTACTGTTACTTTATTCAATTAATGCTGTGGTTCTCCACAGCTGAACTCCTTGTGAAACACCTTCCTGTTCCAGAGTGTTAGGAAAATGTGGTAGGAATATGTGAGTGGTGGTAAAATCTAGTGGGGGAGCCTTTTTATTTTGTTTCATCATTAATTGAGATAATGTCACAGTTGTTTTGACTTCACTTCTCATGCAGGGCTGACAAAGCCCCATTTCAGATTTAATTATCTGACTCGTAGAAAAAGCACTTAACACTCATTGCAGAAAGGAGAGATTAGAAGTTTATCAAGTCCAGGACAAACAGAGATAGCACATGGATTTCTAATGTGCTTCATTCCTTTTGTGGTAAATCACAGCAATACAATGCCATTTCTAAATGCAGAAAGTAGGAACAACAGTTCCTACTGCAGTTGTAGAAAACTCATTTATATTAGAACTTAACTTAATTTTTCCAGCCTTTTAGGACTGGGCTTAACTGTGTTATGAAGTTGTTTTGGAGTTACTTCTCAGTGCTTACTTTGAGCAGCAGTCGCTCCAGGCTTTCATGTGACAGGGAAGGTACTAAACGATATTTTAATGTGGTCTGAAGGAAAAAAGGGATTAAAAATGCAAAGGCTTTTATGATAAAAAGAGCTTGCACTTCATATATTCTGTTTTAACATCCTGAGTTTGGCTGTAGCTGCAGGAAAGTGATTGGATAGGAAGGCAGGAGCAACTGACAGGATCAGCGCGGGAGCGGGTCCCGGAGCCCGGCCCAGGACAGCAGGGGGCGCGGTGACACCTTATCCTGAGACTGAGGGGATCCATGGATGGATAGGGATGGATGGATGGATGGATGGATGGATGGATGGATGGATGGATGGATGGATGGATTCCCTCCCTGTGGCCTGTGGCGGTGCCAAGGAAATGCTTTGGCTGAAACACACTCATGCTGTCTAGAGCGGATTTTGAAGATAGAATGATGTTTGAATCCTAGTCCTAAAACCAAAACCACATAAAAATATGCAGTAGTTTGCATACTGCCCAGACCCTGTCCTGTATTAAAAAAAATTACTCCACCTTTCTCTGCACCAAATAGCTTTGCTTGTAGATTTGTTTGCTAATGGATGAAGCAGTGATGAAGATGGTATTTTGAAGTCCTCAAGTGTTTAGGAACTGTATGTTTGTAAGGGAATACTTATTTAACAGTGAGGAATCCCATAATGGGTGGACCTGAATCTGCCCCCTTCCATGATGGTCTTCATTAAAGTAACAATGGAATTTGGTGTGTATTATTGCACTGAGTCATTAGAAAGGATAAGCACAATGCGTAATAGAAAGCCACATGTGGTTGTGGAGGGCTGGCCCAGAAACAGTGAGCTCACAGCAGCCGCTCTAGTGTGAGAAGGCAATAAAAGAGCAACAAATGGCAAAGTGGGTAATGTAACGTATTTTAGGGGCTGTTGTGGTACTGCTGCATGGTCTAGGAATCTTGAAGTGGAAAAATTATTTTGTAGTATTGCAGGGAGTATAAAATAAACTCCCCATGTTTTCTTGAGTACAGAAACGTTTATTTTTGAACTCACAGACTGACAGTTGGCTGCTCAGTGGTGAAGAATCTCAGGTTGGTTGAACTTGGACAAGACCTCTGTAGGCCATCTGGTCCAATCCCCTGCTCAGTCAGGGCCACTGAAAGCTGAGTGCCCAGGACCATGAACAGATGACTTCTGAATACTGACTCCAGAGCCTCCCTGAGCAACCTGTGTCAATGCTGAGTCACCCTCACAGTGATAAAGAGGTTTCCTGCTGTTAGTAGGGAATTGTCTGTGTTTCAGTGTGTGCCCATCACCTATCACTGGGTTTGTCTGGAAAGAGTCTGGCTCCCTCCTCTGTGTGCGCTCCTTCAGGAGTGCACTCCCTTCACCCTAATAAGATCTCTCTGAGCCTTCTCGAAGCTCCAGGCTGAACAGCCCCAGCTCTCTCAGACTCTCCTCAAAGGAGCAGTGCTCCAATCCCTCTATCATCTCTGCAGCTCTTGCTAGACTCTCTCCAGTATGTCCACATCTCTTGTGTCTGGGGAGCCCAGAGCAGGACCAGCACCCGGGTGTGGCATCACCAGAGCTGAGTTAAGGCAGGATCACGTCTGTCCCCTGCCAGCAGCACTGCTCCTCACACAGCCCAGGATGCTCTTGGTGGGGTTTTTTGCCATAAGGGCAGACTGCTGGCCCATGGTCAGTTTAGTGTCTAGGAGACCCCCACGTGCTTTGTGTGAAGCTGTTCCCAGCTGCGCATTCTCCAGAATGTACTGGTGCCAGGAGCTGTGCACTTGTGTAGGACTGTGCACTAATGGTGGAACCTCATGAGGTTACTGTCAGCCTATTGCTCTGGCATTCTTTGTGAAGAATGTATAGATTTTTTCAGAAAAAGTGATTAAATTTTAAAAAATAATTCCAGAAGTAAGCATTACAGCATTTTCCATAAAAATTCCACCAGATTTTTTATCACTGTGCCCAGAAGATAACTGTGAGAGTTTTCTTTTGCTTCGTTGCAGACTTGAATCATCATTTATCAAGCTCACCTTTCTCATCTATTATCATGATGTAATATAAAGAAATTATATTTAAGACTTCTAGAAGTCCACACTGAGGACTTAGCTTGTTATTTCTGATACCATAATGGGCATTTATCTCTGTATGTGATACAGAACTCTGAACTGGACCTGTGGAATAATTTGTAGCATGATGAACTGCAACAGCCCCTTCAATCTAATGTTTGAAGGACTAAATTTTTAGGATTTTCCCCTGGTCAACACAGGCCTTTAGTTCCTGATCTAAACCCATGCTAATGGAGGGGACCTGATGGGGAAGAAAATGGATATGGACTGAAAATATGTATAACACTATATGATGCAAATATGATTAAAATGTAATCTGTGTCTTTCAAATAAAAAGCTTTCTGTATATATCGAGAACTTGAGAGGAGGGACTGCTGAAAAACTATTTAAATAGTAAATGAGATAATGCATGCTGAAGATGGCACTGCTTATTTTGCTTTGCAGATTTTTATGCCAATTTTTGGCTGTGGAAAGGAAGAGGAGCAATATTTTGTGACAGATTTGTATTATTAAGTCTTCAGCAATAACCTTCCCTGAATGCAAAAATACTATGAACCTCTAAAAAATTCCTGTAAAACTGTTTGATTCATATCAGTTTTCTATCATTAATTGTTTACTATTTAAACATTTCTTCATAACAGATGGAATGCAGTAAGTCTGGAATCTCAAATAGTGATTGATTTTCAGGAAACTGACAGAATGTCTTTTACACTCTGTAGCTGTTTTCTCAGGCTGTCATCCAGAACACTTTAAAATATTCATGATTTTACTTTTTATTATTTCAGGCAAACAACATTACAGATCTGTATGGTGTAATATATTCATAGCAGAGAAAATATTTGGGAAGATTGTAAGAAACTTCAACACAACATAGTTCAGAATTGCTTTTATTCTGCTCTTGATTGTCAGTATGTCAAGTTTGCCTTCCAGGATTAGAAATAAAGCAGTAAAAGAATGTTGACTTCCAAACTGATTTCCCCAGATATTTATCCTAGAAAAGCATAGGTGGAATGTAGAAGGGCTGCTTAAATGAAAGCTCAGATGCTAGAGGACACAGTGTAGCTAGCAGAGGGAGGGCCCGTGCATGTATTTTCCCCTTTTTTGGTTTTCTCCTCCTTTCATCTTTAGTTGCAAATATAGCTGAGGATAGCCAAACTCCACAACTGGATGTGAGCCATCAGGTGCTCTGGTGCAGCTCTTGACAGAGATGACTTCGTACATGCAGTGACTAATGACTTAGTGTTGCATTTTAGATATAAAGGTGTGATTTATTTTTCTTCTTTGTCCTCCTGTTTTGTAATTTTTAGTAGGCAAGTGTTGGAGGACAGTTTTCAGTCATCTCTGGAAATGCATTTAAAGTACAGGACTTCAAAAAAGGCTGGCAGAGTTCAAAACATGCAGGCTGTTGTTGCATACTGTTGGATAAAGCAGTTCACTCTGGTAAAACCTGTGGTGGGCAATATGTGTTAGTGCCACCTGAAACAAAGAGTTTTACTCTGATTAAGAGTAAGAACTTGTCCTCAGTAATATTCCAGAGTCACTCTTCTAGTAACTACACCATATAAGCATTATAGCTGTCCACATTTTTAGATTTTCAGCCTTTCTTGTAAATCTCTTTTCAGAATTCCAAGGGTAGGGACCTGAACTGAGGAGTTGACTAAGTTCATATCACAGTTAAACACCAAATCCATTTAAGATTCGTTGGACATTTATATTATATTTAGATCACCAAGTTAAGTTTGAGGGATGTGTATCTGATACAGGCATTGACAGCTATGTTTTTAAACTATTCTGACATATTGACAGAGTGTCTTCAAATGCCTTACAAGTAATTTCACTGGAGCCAACAGAGATAAAATGGTTCTTATTAAATGAGAATCTGCAGACATAGCAGTTGTTCTTATTTGACTGTTGATAAAACTTCATGTTCTTGTTAATTTGAAGGTGGTCAAACTTGAATGTTGTGATCATTAGAAAACTTCAGAAAACTGTAGAAAATACAAAATTTACCTCTGTTACCTAAATGGACCATTACCCAAATGGATACCCAAGTCTGGTGTATGCATTACCCCATCCAGCTGTAAAGGCCAGCAAGGACATACCTTGTAATGTTTCTCCAGCTCCAGGCAGCCACAATTCTTGGCTTATTAGGAAAGAATTTTCAAAATGCATTTTTCTGAAATTATGTAGTCTTGATTTTTCTTCTTTTATTGTTCCAGTGTTTGGTTTGTTGGGTTTTTTCTTTACAGCTGTAGTCAGTATAACATCATAAAACCAGATGTGTTACCAAAGCCAGATAATTTTACCCTTTTCTTTCCACTGTCTCATCTCAGAACCAAATAGAGAGTGTTGAGTCAAGGTGGTAAACAGTAAGATAATTCTCATCTGGTGCCCAGCAAATGGAATCTTCTCAGGACTTTTTGGGAAGGTATTTTCTCAGGTTTGTTTTTTTTTTTTTTTTTTTGTGGTTTTAATACACAGATAAACTCAATTCTATGGAATTAAAATAACTACAGCCCCCATCCCTGAAACTGCTCACTCTGAGTTACAATTTGTAGGTTTTATTTTGGGACACTAGCCCAAGCACTGACCACTCTGAGTTACAAATTATAGGTTTTACTGGGGATTTTAATATAAAAAATTTATTGTGTTATTCATTATTTGGTTTCTTTTCTTGCAATTGAAACCTCAAAGAAAATAAATTATTCTGCCATTAATAATAAGGTAGAACCTATTTTTTTAAATATATGTCTGGAGATATGAAAGCACTCCAAATGTTCTTTTCTTCTTTTTCTTTTCATTGCAGTTCTTTGTATATGAAGCCACCATGTAGCAATGCACTCATATGAAACCTTGAGAGCTCTAAATGTGATTGTGTCAAGTCACTGGAGCTTTTCCACACATTCAGTTTCCACAAAAACAGTGTAACATTTTAAGTAGAACATTTTAAATTGTTCCTCCCTCAAAATATTGTCTGTCCAGTTACCATCAAATACTCCATATATTAAATATTTGCTTCCATTGTGGATGAACCTAGAAAAATCCAGTCTAATATTTAATTTTAAACATATGTAAATTCTAAAAGTATTAAAAAGTATGATTTGAATTAAAATGTATTCATTTGTTTGGGATTTCTTACAACTGAATTAGTCACAGTGGTAGTCATATTTAGTAAATCTGTGTATGGCATATGTCTTTCACATGGTATTTTCTGTGCTTTAGATCTAGCCCAGCTATTAAAATAGTTTGTTACTGGGGAGAAAAACCCAATAATACACAAAATAATAGGTGGAACACCTTTTACTTCATCCCTATTTACTTGCATACTTCTTTTGCAGTTTTAGTGAATGAGAAAACTGATAGTGTTTGAACTATCCATTAATTTTCATAGATCAACAAGAGGTCAAGCTGAGCTCTGTAAATAGCTTCTGTTGACAAATTCATGGAGTCTAAACAAAACATTTAGAAATAGTTTGTAACTATGGCTCTATAATACCCAGTTGTAGACAAAAATAAGTCTAAGTAAGCCAACATGGAGAAATATTAACTGTTGTGTACCTCCAGGTGCTTCCTAAGAAGAAACCACCCTTAGGGAACCAAGGAATTTGAACTGTCACATATTTCCTAAGGCATACCTAGAAAATAAACTCTTACCTACAGGTAAGGGTTTTATGTTTCGGTTTTCCTTTCCATTGGAGGTGGATCCAGGAAGGGAAGGAAACAGGAGAAAACAAAATTGTGTTGGACCTAGATGCAAAGCTGCATCTGGACTCAGATATTGGGTTTTGCAGAGGCTCTTTTGGAAGCTTATATAATAAGCCTTCCCTGCTTTCATAAATGAGTCTTGTTTTGTTACATTTGCATTAGGCTCATATTGCGATAAAGACTACATTTTCAGGGCTATATCCTGCTTCTCTGATAATTTTGTTATGTTTAAGCTGGTTAAGGTCTGTTTTGCAAATAGTATAGAAAAAGAGAAAGTGCAAGTGTAGGGTGAGTCTTCATCATGCCTATCATGTATGTCAAATGCAGGATAGGCACCTACTTCTGTGGGAGCTTCCTAGTAAAAAACTACTATTAATAGTGAAAAAGCAAACACACCAGGAGAGACAGCTGATGTTCTTGTTCCTGTAAACTATTCTCTTACAAAAAGATTAATACGAGCCAGGTCTTATTACTGCTCAGCAGCAACATAGAGCAGCAGGTAAAAAGAGCATAACTAATCAGGTACGCCTGAAAGTTACTACCTGCCTAACTCTTACTTAGCCATTTGATTTCAATACCAGCTGGAACAAAAGAATAAGATATCCAAAGGGTTTTAGTTATGGTTTTATTTTTCCCTTAAAATCAATGTCTCTTCAATAAATCATTGAATCACAGAATATGCTGAGTTGAAAGGGGCCCATCAGGATCATTGAGTCCAACCCCTGGTCCTATATAGGATACCCCAATGGTCACACCGAGTGCCTGAGAATATTGTCCAAATGATTTTCAAGCTCTTATCAGGCTTGGTGCTGTGACCACTTCCGTGGAAAGCCTGTTCCAGTGCCCAGCCACCCTCTGGGTGAAAAAAACTTTTCCTAATGTTCAACCTAAACCTCAAACCTCCCCTGACTCAGCTTCAGGGCATTCCCTTGGGCCCTGTCACTGGTGACCACAGAGAAGAGATCAGTGTCTGCCCTTCCTGCTGCCCTCACAAGGACAGATAGGAAACAAAACATACTAGTTAGACCAGGTAATTTAGCAGCAAAAATTCCACAAACTGTTAAGCATGTGAGCAGTTTCTTGAGACAGTTTTACTAATAGAGTATTTAGAAGAATGGAAGCTAACTTGTAGAGGATTAAAATAATAGATTAGGGCGTCAAAAGAAAGTTTTCAGACACATGAAGTCTAATAAAAATTAACAAATTCCTGGCTAAAATAATTTATGACAGCACTTGGGATCTGCTTTCAGTATCTGATTAGACCTATTGATAACTGTACATCTTCTGGGGCAGGTATTCCTTCTGTATGTAACTATGGATTTAAGTGGTGAAATTAAGTTACTAACTGTATTCATCAACTAGACAGATTTCAGTGGAAAAGTTTAAACAAAAAACAAAACAAAAAAAAACAGAAGTCAGCAGAGGGTTGGGAATGACTGTAAAATAATAAAAAATTCAGTCTTCTCTGCATTGGTGTATTTGGTTTCAGCAGAAGTGAATTTTTTTTACAAGTTCATATTTTCTGTATGTTCTTGTTGAAAATCAAGTTGAGACATAAAGATAGAATGCTACTTTAGAGAAAATTTTGCACAAAATCAGGATACAATTTTCTTAGCCTCCCTAATGAAGTTCCTAAAGGTACTGTAGTTGAAAGTTTCCTATCATTGTTACATCATAGGTTTAATTTCTCTTTCAATTTCTCTTTAATTTCTCTTTCAAAATATAGGGTTTGCTTCATGTAGAGCTTAATCACATCTGAATATTCTTGCCAGAATATCAGTTTATTGCTCTTTAAGTTACTGTTTTATTAACAGCTATTAAATGACTCATGGTACAAGCTGGTATAATAAATTAGTATGTAATAGGTTTAAAAATTAAACAATGTTAAAACGGATAAATTATAGTAACCATTACTTAAAGAGATTGATTTTCATTGAATTTCCTGAAATATTGATTATTTTTCATCTATTAAACACAGTAAATTATTTAGTTTCTTAATTCTTTTCTGGTCAACAAGGATGCTATAAGGGTAGTTTACTATTGCCATGAAAATAAATGTATTTGTTGTTATCATAGAACATGCTTTTCTAGAGCTTAGCTGTGTACTGACTACTCCTGTCCTCTGTAACTTGACAAACAAAGCACAAAATTATAATAATAAGTTGATTTAAAAAGTTTTTTCCAACCTAAATAATTCTATTATTCTAAAATGAAAATGCAAATGACAGCTGAAGTAGCTTCCTAAAATCATATGTGTTGGGATAGAACGACCTCCCTGTGAGGAGTGGAGAAGGCGAAGCTGGTAACAGGTACTTGACAAGTGAAAAGTGAGACAGACCCCCGTGTGCATTGTTCACAATGTTTCTTCACATTCTTCTACTCTGATCTACCTTTCCAGAACTCAAAGTCTGCCACTGACATCAAAAAATGGTGCAAAATATGGAGGATGAGGATTGCTAGAGCTCTGTGTCAGGCAGCAGCTGCCACGTGAGTCTGGTGGACAAAACCACAGGCACAGCAGGACATTCTTACATTACACATGGAGCACAAGAAAATACTTGCTGAAAAGTGTATATACAGATTCCTAAGGAACAGACAGTACCATTTTTACCATTGCTTGTGGCAGTACAACTCACATTTAAGGCTTTTTTAGTGTGCTGCAATACATGCTATTCTGTTCTACCTTGGATATATAAAAACACAAGCATCTGTGATAACCGTGTTAAGCATCCCACATCTAAAAAACCCCAAACAACCAACTAAAAAACTATATTTCATACTGTGATATTTATCTGGGTGGTCTGCTGTACCAAAAAAATCAGTGTTTGCAGGAGTTGTCTCTTACGTGCTCGGTGTTACTGTGGTCCTCTCAGACTTTGAGGTATTTTGTGCTAGATACACATTGTTTTATCTTGCTTCTTTCTCCTAGACATTGCTTTCCAATGCACCTCAGAACAGAATCCTGGTGTTGACTTTAGCTGTTGCTGTAAGGGAATAATAATTGTGCCT
Organism: Geospiza fortis; assembly: GCF_000277835.1. Classification (NCBI taxonomy): domain Eukaryota; kingdom Metazoa; phylum Chordata; class Aves; order Passeriformes; family Thraupidae; genus Geospiza; species Geospiza fortis. The sequence continues at coordinate 194,363 of NW_005054635.1, forward strand.
TGATTTTTCATTTTAGTCATGGAGAAGTAAAAAAAAAAAAAAAATCTAAGTACAGTTTGGATGCTTAAAAGTAAAAATTCAGTTTACCGCACACAATTTAAAATTTGTAGTACTTATGCTGACCTCTCACACTCTTTTGCTTTTCTTCTTCTTCCTATGTCCCAAACGTGCAGAGATTTAAAAGGAGAAACACAAGAGAAAACCTACATTTGACTGTAAATTTCAGTGGTTCCACAATGAACTCAAAGAATTTTTGTGTTTCAGCTGAGAAAAAGTCAGCATAGTTATTGAAGAGATGTTTGAGAAAAGAATTTTTAAATGAGACCAACTAAGTGCAAAAAGGAAGTGGACTGCTAAAATTGTAAGCTTGCGTTAACTAAAATTTAGCTTTGTCTCTTCCTATATACACAAAATTACAACACTGTTAGGAAATTACTATTTTATCCAAGCTACTCTCATGTGGACAAGAAGATCTCCATTTGATTTAAGAATCAGGGACAAATCATCATTTTAGGCCTGTGTGTTGTGTATATTACTATATTTTTTCTCCCTTGAGTTAGAAGAATGGAAAAAAATGTTCCAAGCAAATACTCATAGAACCATAGAAAATCCTGAGTTGGAAGGGACCCACCAGGATCATCAAAGTCCAGCTCCTGGCTCTGCACATGACAGCCCCAAGAATCCCCCTGAATGTCTGACAGCATTATCCACAGCATCCTAGCTGAAGTTTGTAGTTTTCACTAAAGAAAACCCACTGTAGAAATAAGTGCTCAGTCTCTCTTGGCGCAAAACATGCTTCAAGCTAGAACTGTTCTTGTTTCTCTGTTCCTTACTCTTTGTAACTAGCAGAGAAGTTTTTGTGTCTGGCCATCCCCGAGTCCTGGTTACACTGACAGCCCATGGAGGAACAGCTCTTCCAAGAAGAGATGTAGGCAGAAGGAAGGTCTCAAAGACATCTCCATGGCCATTCTCCCCATTCTGTTTTGTTTCACTGGACACCTCCTGCTTCATATTTCATCAAGAACTGCAACTAAAATTTTTATGGCAATGACACATAAAACCATGCAGGTGTAGGAGGTGAGTAAGCAGTAAAGCATGTTTTCTACACAGACTGAGTTTTTGTGATCTGGGAATCTTGGGGATAGCAAATCCCCATCCTGCTGTTACTTTTTACTCTAGAAAGTTTGAAAACAAAAGCTTTTCTCTCAAAAGGATATGCTGACATTATTAAGCCACATTGCTTTAACACCGTATGAAAAGTGTGACCAAATCACAAAAAAGCAGACAAAATCACATTAATAGTGAAATACTTACTCTCCGCCTCTTTGGTTTCCTCATTTCTTTTCCCCTAATTCAAGAGGTGTTCAAGGAAAGTGGTTTTTACTTCAGTAACCTCTTTTTAAAACAACTGAAGAATAGGATTTTATTTGCTGGGGAAACTAGAACAAAGTAGCAAGCTTTAAACATATCTTTTCAGTTTAAAGTGTGATAAGTCTGTAAAGGCCTTTTCATTGTTCTGATGGTTTACTGGGGCATGCCTGAGTTTTTAAAGGTCTTGTAGTTATGGTTGGTTAGCTGGAGCTTCAAGTACAATTAGAAACAAATAAACACATACTGAATGTACAAATTATCTGCTAATAGGACTCATCTGAAATCCCAGACCACAGGAATGTGAACTGAAACTGTTACATGGGTCACCATAACCTTGCTGCAGGCATCTCAGATACCACTAGCAGCTAGGTTAATAATTCCTTTGACATCTGGCTATAATGACAAATGAAACTTTCAAAATACCGATACCTGATATTCTGAACAGCTGTGTGAATTGGTACAATAGAGTTGGAATCCCTGTTCTGATGACTACCATGAAAAAGGAGTGGTGTAGCTTGGCTGCATCTGTTTTGCTGGAGCCATTATTTACGAGGGTGGGGTGTTTTTACAGCCAAGGGCTGTTCAACATGGACCTGTTTTTTTGTGCATGTTGATAATTCAGGTTTTGGTGAGGAAACTCAGGAGGAGGAGCTTCTCCCTCTGGTGGGTCTTGGGCCCACAGCATTCCTATGCCCAGATGATGCAGGAGCAGTTTCAGCTCCACAGTCTCAGGCACTTGATGATCACATGGGGCTGTTTCACAGAGAAGGCTTTGTGACTGCAGCAAAAAGGTGTTTGATGAGGTTGCATCTTTTGGTTTGCTTCACTGGTTTGGGCTGTAGGAGCCTGCTTGTCTATTTCCTGCATAGACAAAGTTTCTTGTATGAAAAAGATAGGATTTGCTTCCTCTTTCTTCTTTGGTTCATCTATGTTCTTTTTGTCTACTGCTAAGTTGTCAGCTTCAGGTGTTTAATTAGATTTTTACAGAGGCTGCCCTAATATTTTCAGTGTTTCCCATGACCTAGTAGTAACTTTCTAATGAAAAATTTTGTCCATGTTGTGATCTGCTGTGTGGAAGAACTATTTCCAATAAATCCTGTCTACTAAATCTTCTCCTATTTATTTTGTAATTCCTCTTCTTTTGGGGACACAGGAATCAGAATTGTCTCAATCACTGTCTGAAGAGGCGGAGTAAACCATGAGAAGTGGCTGTTCTTTGTCAGAAATAAATACATAATTGATCCTGATTATAGTATACAACTGTGGAAGCCACCCAAGAAGAAAGACAGATGGCTCTCAAGCCTGGATTTAATAGTCTAGTGGCCACAAATTTTAGGTTTTGAGTGGAAACTTGAGCATCAAGAAGAAAAAAGCCTCTTGGGGACCTAGTTACAGAGTAGACTAATACAGGAGAAACAAAAGCATATAGATGAGCTTCTTGGACATAATTTTCTTTGCCACTGGAGGGTACATGGGAGTAAGCAGACAACTTATTGTAATGCCTGCTTTGCTGAAGGACCTTTTCCTATGGTTCATCACTCAGGATGTACTTGTGCTGGTGTCTGTGAGGTGGGGCAAGGGACACTGGAGCAGATCTGTCTGGGAGTTTCAACACCTGTGTGTACAAACAGGCAGCACAAACACACATTGCACAGTGTGTGGCTTCTTTCACCACATGCAATCCCTGGAGGTCTCTGCATTCTGCATGCCCTGTGCTAGGACAGGCAAAATACATCAGTAACATGATGTTTCATTAATACTCTGTGGCAGGGTTTTCAGTATGCCTTTTGGTTTTGTGCACAACTTACCATTCAAAAGTCTTCAGAGCAGGGTGAGATCTCCACCTATCCCTGTTACCTTATCTGTATGGGAGATGAGGCTGATGGTGCTGATGGTCACCTAAGCAATACAGAGAGACTAAGTGTTTGAACAGCTAATTAAAGAAATATTAGGAGCTTTCTGAATTTATTTGTTGATATTGCTGTTAAGGAAAAAGAAAATCACAAATCTGGATGCCCTTTCAGTTAATATAAACCATCTGTCTTCTTCAGTCTACTTTTCTGGCAGAACTTTTACTTTTGTGGTTCTTCTTCTTCTCTTTCTGATTATGAAACAATCCCCAGCGGCATGTCAGAAATCACCATAATAAATGCTGACAATTGTTCTGGGATTAGCATTAAAGGCTTTCAAAACCCAAGATCGGGCTGAAGCTGTGTATGTAGTCATTGGCTTCAAATGCAAATTGCCCTTAGTTGTGAACATGCTACAAATTCTTTTAACACAGACATGCTTGTCAAGTGCAAATCAGAACTTGGTCTTTGGGACACCAATCCTAAGGGGAAGGGAAGTTTCCCAAGAAATCAGTCAGATACAGTGGGATGGCTGGAGGTCCACAATCCCAACTGGGAAAGGTTGAGGGGGATAGAGGTTTTTTGTACCAGCAAATCTTTGCCCTGAAGACAAGCAGGGACTAAAATGGTAAATAACTCTCACAGCTGTGTACAAACTGTTTGAAAAGGAAAACGTGTGCAAGGCTGTTTTTCAGATAAATTAGTGCTCCTACCTAAAAGACTTGGCTTCTTTTGCATGTTATTCTTCTTGCCTTGATTTCAGATGTTTGCTGACTTTTATGCCTGATTGGATGAGACTGGGACTTGACTCATGGCCTCTTATGTTCACCTTTCAGTTGTGGAGAGAAGAGGGGTGCAAAGGAACAAGAAATGGGTTAAAGTTTGCCTCCAGTGAACTGGCAGCTGTTTTGCCTACAGCTGAACTGGTATTCGAACAGCAATACATACTCATACTGTGGCAAGGGAAAGGATGAGAATGTTAAATCTAGTGTTCTGGGGAGTTCTACAGTATATTATAAAATTTGACTCTCAAATATATTTAGAAAAAAATGCACACAGAGGCAGAGAAAATAACCTATTTATACACTTATTAATTTTAAAAAGTACTGGTTTGTTTCTGTTCTGAAAGAAATCCTGACCCTCTACTGTGATGTGATGGATGAGCTGAGGTAAGACGGCTTTCATAACCTTTCATAACCAGAGAAAAGAATTAATAATTACCTTTAATACTGTGTTTGGATGTTCTAGTTGTTTGCTGCTGTTGAGACTATCTTTCTATTTCTATGTCCAAATAGCACTGAACAAAGTAAAATAAAATGTAACGTTTTCTTTGTCTCCAGCATGGTGTTCAAGGATACACATCTTTTCAGTTTGCAGCATCTCTAGGTGACTGAAAATCTTTGCCAATTTCCATTAATATCAAGTGAAAGTCTTTTTTTTTCCTTCAATGGGAGCACAATTGAGTCATTACATACAGTTTCTTGAAATCAATATCTGATCGCTTTTTCTTTCACTTTTTACTTTTTTCCTTCTCATGTCTATTATGGAAATTAATAAATATCAATATTTTATTATCCTCTAGCCTTTTACTACACTCTTTTTTTATTTTCAAAATTCGTTCTGTTGTTTTGGCACACAAGTACTGATAATGGAAAGACTTAGTTAATAATATTTGGAGAGTATTACAAACAAAACCAGGGAAATACATCACCATGAGACAGGTTGAAGTAAGCTGAGTATTCAATTCTCCCTGTGCCAGCATTTCAGAAGTATGGGTTTTTTTCAACACTGGTGTTTACCACTTCTATTTTCATCAAGAAGGCTTAATTATATTTTTAAAGGGAGGAGATTGTGTAAAATGTTGGTATTGAACAGAGTGTGTGACCATAGCAAAGTCAAACACGATTGGACTCTCTAGCGCTTGACATAGTGTAATAGGATTTCTGTTATTTATGCGTGTCAAAATTTAGCCTCCAACACTAACAAACTGATGTCATTCCAGTTCTGGTTTGAAATAGCAAAAATCAGAGCTTTTCTTGCTCCTTTCATTTTGCAATAACACTGCCAATTAAGAAATAAGACACCAGCCATGAACAAAGAAACAGTTCCTGCTCTAATGAGTTTGTGGTCTGAATTCAACAGGCCTGATGGTCACCAGCTGTTTTACAGCATCAAACTTGTATTTCCATCTTAAATTGGATGTCCTCATGAAATGTAGTTCCTCTTGCTTAGGGAGCCTTTCTCTTGTTTTTGTGAACATACTGGGGATTAGAATGATGATCTGTATAATTACCCAAAGAAGAATCATTTACTATATGTCTGTCTTTAAAACCAGATGTTTTCAATTCTTCTGCTCACAGAAGTCTCCACTTCTGGTGGTGTTTGGGAATTTCTTTATTTGAAGAAAACCAACATAGGTAGTCCTTATACACAGATTATTTCAGTGAAGAATTTTGTAATTTTTTCTGAAAAATCTCTTTCATATGAAAAACTTATTATTTTCTGATAGGTACCACATTTCCTCACAGGTCTGCAGAAAGCAATAGTTGCTGCTTTCACACTCATGTTTTGTGTGAAGCTGTCTGCACCAATTATGGAAAACTCCTGGCAGGACTGAATTGGGGGATTCCAAGTAGGAAGACTTTGTCGATCATGGTATACCTTTTTGGCACAGATTTTCACATGGATTTTCCATAAAATTTCTGTCTTCTTCAAACTGGGACAACTCATCTCAGTAGAAATACTCTCACTTTGCATACACACTGTAGATTTTAATTACCATTTTACATTATTGCTACCACGTCCATTCCAAGTGCTAAGCTGGCCATAATCTTTTCAGCTGACCTCAGACTTGTCAGCATCATCGCATGGTGTTATACCTTTAAACATGACTCCTTTTTATTTTAACACACTACATAATTTTAGATACTAATACTTTGTTTCTACTGATTCTGTACTTATTATGACCAAAATCTGCAAGTGTTTACTTGTGCCCACTGCTTGGTGAGTATGTACTGCTGTCTTTTCTTTAATATACTTACCCATAGTATAATAGGAAATCACAATGCACAGTCAGGTCATGAATAGAACATCTCATTTTAGGGATGAAAAATGTAATGATTTCTGAGCTTGATATAAAAACAGGCCATATATGATGTTTTCAGTCCCTGTGTGCTGTATGACTCCTTTGAGGAGAGTCTGAGAGAGCTGGGGCTGTTCAGCCTGGAGCTCCAAGAAGGCTTGGGGGGATCTTATTAAGGTGTGCAAGTGCCTGAAGGGAGTGCACATAGAGCAGGGAGCCAGACTCTTTCTGTACAAGCCCAGTGCGAGGATCACAGATGATGGCCCTCACTGGCCCTCACAGATGATGGGCACACACTGAAACAGAAAATTTCCTACAAACAGCAGGAAACCCTTTATCACTGTGAAAAAGCCTTGGCACAGGTTGCCCAGGAAGGCTCTGGAGATGCCATCCCTGAAGATATTCAGAAGCCATCATGGTCCTGGGCACCTGATTCTTGGGTGGCCCTGAATGAGCAGGGGGTTGGACCAGATAGCCAACAGAAATCCCTTTCAGCCTCAGCCAGTCCATCGTTCTGTCATTCTGTGCATGCCTTTCCAATTAAACTGACTCTCCAATTAAACTGACCTCAAGCCACTCATGTTTTGTTTTACAGACTGATTTTTACATTAAAGAGGTATCCATAATTGCCATTTCAAATTTTGATGAGGTATCATAATGTATTATGAAATAGATAAGACAAGTTTTCAAGTGAAAAGCATAGAGGTCAAATTGAAAATTAACAGTAGCACCAAAGGAAACAATAACAAATAAACAGAATTGTCAGGTGAGTTGATTGTAAATCTTGTATGATTAAGCAGCTGTAAACAGGAAGTTACTGAATTACAGAAATGACTAGGGTCTATTGACTTTTAAACCTGGGCATTGTTAAATGGTCCCCACGGTCATCTAACATAGTTTAGCCTCTGGTGGTTGTATGAAAGAAACTTGCCATTCAGCATTATTCTCCATCTGCTTTTGCTCACAGTTTCTACTGTTGTGGCATAGCTTTCTTTTGCAAGCTTAAAATTTTCCGTTACAACAGAAGTAACATAATTTTCATACTTGTTCAAAAGCCAGTCTGAGTTTTCTTGCAAATAGCACAATCTGCCAGTTGATATAACAAGGGATTATATATACCTAAGATTGTAAGTCATGAAAAAAAGCTGCAGTACATGCTTGGATTTCTTTGTTCTTGCAGTCAGCCTCATATTCTGGCTCTGCTGACCTGTAGAGGTTAGACCTCCCTGCCCATCCTACTACTTTGTATTCCTCTAACAGTTTTATTTCAGTCTGCCTGTTCCTTGCAATCTCATGACCTTGAAATCACTGACCAATATATGGTAACACCACAGAGGTGTTCGAAATGCCTGGTGAACAAAGATGCATGCTGTTTCTTCCACCTCCCAAAAGAAACACAGCTCATCCCTTTGCCTTAAGTGATGAACTCTCTACTCCATGTGGGAAAGGGTTTGTGACACGATTCAGTGCCATTGTGTCTGTGTCACCATCCCTTTGGGGCACCTCAGCTTGCAGTACTGTGGTAGGTTCTCAAGGTCCTCAAATTCTTCCTTGGCTCATAACTGTCTCACAAGCAAGCATGGAGTTTCCTTTCTCCCTGCCTTTTTCTGACTGGCACCAAAACAGAAGTCAGACATAACATATTCTCTTAGGGTTACTTAAGACTGAAACAAAATGATTTCCACAAAAGGAGCTAATAGGGAAAACTAAAGAAGTAATTTGCTATAGTGCTCTATTATTCCCTGGCATTCTTTGCTGTTTCTATCTAAAGCCTAGTAATTCCACAGGTCTTCGGATTAAGCTGCAGAAAAGATCACAGCTTCTTGTTTCTTGGTTACAGAAAGGACTGTATTCCTGAAGGACTGGATATCAGAAGATGAAATAAAGGTTAAAATGAGATTATTTTTTTCACCCTCTCTTTTGGAATTCATAATTTAAGTTGCAAGCACCCACTACCATTTAATTATCTATTGCAGCTTGGGGAGCAAACAGCTGGAAGTGGATCTATGTGCATTTGCAGAGTTACAGTCTCACTGCACTTACCTTGGTGTACTGCGATAGATGGAAATGTACTCACATGGCTGGAGTGCTGTGATGGATGGAAACAGATTCTTTAGGAAGGACAGGCTGGGTGAGTGAGGAGATGGAGCTGCCCTTTGTACAAAGGAGAAGCAGGAGTGCATGGAGCACAATCCTGCAATGGCTGGCACACATGAGTGGTGTTGAGAAAGGTCTCTTCTACAGAAGGCATACTTAGGAAAAAGAAGATCTGCTTCAGAGGAGATCTGAAGATCTTCAGATAAGGTCTTCAGACAGCTGGAAGACACTTCACTTTCAATTGCCCTCGGGGGGTTCTTCAGCTCTTCAACTCTATCTGCTGCAGAGTGAATGCAGTAGAGCACAACTCAGGAATTTTCCAGACTCCACTGAAGATGATTTCCTGACATTGGTGACTGAAAATCCAAAGAAGTTCTGTTGTTTCTGTTAATTTCACAGAAAAAAAATTGGTTGGTAGTGTGAATATTGGGAGGAGCCATGACTGCAGTTAGCACAATACAGTGTAGTTCACTGTGTACAAATACCTGATGGGGGGCATAAAGAAGAGAAAGCCAGACTCTTCTAATGGCACCCAGTGACAGGACATGAGACAAAAGAGAAAAATGGGAAATTCTACTTAAAGAGAAGAAAAATTTTTTTAGTGTTTGGACAATTAAACAGTGCATCCAGTGTCTTAGGCAGGTGATGGAGTCTCCATTCTTAGAGATATTAGAAACCTGGTTGAACAACAGCCCTGGTAAACTTGTTGTAGCTGATAGTGCTTGAGCAGGGGTTTTGACTAAGTGACTTCCAGAGATACCTGCCAACCTCTGAGATTCTGTGACGTGGATCTGTGATAAAAATAGATTCCAAGGCACATTTAATGGTAAATTTTAGAAAAGCTTATTCATAGAGAAATTCAGGGAGGAATTCCAGCTGAAAAAGCGCTCTTTCTTTAAAAATTCAGGAGCATCAGATTTCTTTAGTCTGTTATGCACAATGCCATACAAGTAGCAGCAGAACATGCTCCTATTTATTCTCCCATACACTTCTGTGGCCCTTTCAGCCCATGGCTTCACTGCTGTGCAGAAGGTGAGCTAAGTGTCACAGTCATCTGTCATATAACTGGGACTAATGGGCACCATCAATTCATACTATTATTCACAAGCTGTCAGCTGGGGTGATGACTTGCAGACCATCAGCCAAGTATAAAGGAAATCAATACAAAGTTAATCAGGAGATTATGTGTTGACAATGCCCAGCTCTCCCTTCTCATAAGGCTAGGTCTGGACAAAGGAGTGAGAAGCCCAGTGCTTGGGGGAGGTGGAACAGTGATGAGCAGTGGCCCAGTCAGTCTGAGGAAGTTGATGAAGTTGTTGCTATGTCACGGTGATAGATGTAAGATCTGTGTGGGAGCCCTGCCCTGGAGCTCTGTTCAGACCAGTTCTTGTCGGCCCACCTCTAACTGAGCACTTCAACCCTTATTCTGGTTTGTTCTCTAGGTGGCTATAGATATTGGCAGAACGTAATCATAAACCTCTCTGTGAAAGTTCACCTTGGAAAAAAACAGTTTAGGCACTCCTACACGTCTCAGAACGAGTAACAATTGACATCTAGAAACTTATGGAAACAGGGTATCTGGCAGCTTGCTAGTTATTGAACCCATCTTATGATGCTAGAACTAAAAATGGAGTGTTCCTAACCAGAAGAGAACACAACTCTAAAACATATACATGTACTGTGTAAGTCAGTCACAGGACCCAGTCCATGACGGCACATTGTTGTGGAAACCTCATATCCAGTATCATTAATTATTAGTCATTTCCCACCTTGGACCTTCCCATATACTGTAATCCTCACTCACTGCTTTTGTCTCTACATGGTTGCAAGAAAGCCACAAAATTGTAGCTTGGTTGACAAATGAAATTTGCTTGTTTACCATGATGTGCAGCTTTTGGTGCAAAGACCACTACTGGCTCATCTGGTATGAGGTAGCCAGGGTGCTCAGACTGTTGGAGACATTGACCAGATCAGCTGACAGGGCAAAACCACAGCCACAAGAAGGGGTGTAATTTTGGCTTTTCTTTTTTTGCCTAAGTAAAAAACTTTAGAAGAAATAGCCTCATCTGTTTGTTAGCTTTAAAAACAGGAAGAAGAACTTCTAAAGTTTCTAGATTTATTTTTTTTCTTTAGAGATTATCAGTGTGAGTCAGTCATTCCTTCTGTCAATCTGGAAGCATTCATAATGTCCAACAGTCCCTAATAATTCCTAGGGAACTAATATCTTAACCTGTGGAAGATATTTTTGTCCCTGCAGATTGTCAAATTCGCAAGGCTTTTTGGTTGGAAAGCAAATCGGGAATGACAAAGTGATGCTCTCTCTTTTTTTAAAATTGGCTTCTAAAGTACACAGTATACAGGGATTTTTCTGTACCTCCCAGGTTTGCATTCTTTATGTTCATTATTTGGGTCCTATACTCCCTTAACTTGGGCTACATAACACTTCAGTTTGAGAAGCCACACTCTTCTCACACCAACCACAGGGCAAACAAGGAAGAAGTAGACTGAATTATAAAACTGGTATGTGAAATGCCAATCGGGCCTTAACTGTTTAAATAACACTAAATAGATAAACACCTGAGCTTATTAGCATGCTTATTAGCTTGCTGAGGAATGAAATGGATGATTCCAAACAATAAACAACCACTGTGTTCATCTCCCTCATCTCCCTTCTGTCTTGTTCCAGCAATTTCCTTTCTCCTACCATTGTAATAAATGCTGCACTAAAGATTTTCAACAACTGTTTGAGTGCCACAACATTTACAGATAAGAAACAAATTGGTGTAGCAGGGAAAAAATTGGCCAGTTTTGTCCATGAAACAGGGTTTAAGTCAGATCAATTGGCAATGCAGGAACACTGTGGAGCTGCCATTCAGGTTTTTCATCAGGTAGCTAACAAGTTATGACCTGTAATCAAAGTAAGCAATACATTACAGAGATTCTTCTTTGTTGTATGTAATCTGTTGAAGTGCTGGCATTTAACGTGGTTGGGTTGGGGTACCCTGTGGCAATACCTGCCTGCGCAGCTTTAAATACATATTTATCTCATGGCCCATATATTTATGCTATATATCAAATAGAAAATCTATAAGCAGCTGGAGCTGCCTCTTTGGAAGGTTGTAAAAGTGAAGCTATACTTCTTGTGATGCTCAGCAATCTCTAGCATTCAGTGAGTGTCCTGATTTCCTTTGCAGTTGTTGTAAAATAAAGAGTATTCTTCACTTTGTTATGAATTTGTAAAACTGCAGCCATAGTTCCTTCAGGCAAAAATGCCACATGTATGTCAGCTCTTTTGTTTTTGTGGTGGTTGTTTGGTTGGTTGGTTGGTTGTTTTTTGGGGTTTGTTTTGTTTTGTTTTGTTTTTTAATCCCATACACTTCCTATTTGATGTTGCAACTGGGACTGCTATTGCTGTGAGCATGCCTTTCATTTATGTATATATGTACATATCCTTGCTCTATTCAGCATGTTTCAACAGAAGAGATAGTTCCAGTGCTGGCAAGCTGAAAGGTCTGACACAGGCAGGAGGAATACCCAGCTAAGAGGGGGAGTACTGCATGACTTCAAGCCATACAAAATTCCAGCCCAGCAGCCAGGTGAGTGCAGTAACTTGCAGCTGTAAGACCTCAAACCCCAAGGATACAATGCTGAGATGGTGTCTGCTAGCTCTTTGCTGACTCAGGAGACAGAAAAGGTCCTGACACAGCTGAACTAATCCTGTGACAGATCTCTCTTAAAGAGGGCAACCCTTCTTTGCAGGATTTTGATAACTTTTTGGGCAGAAATTTTGCCCCTTACAGGGGTGTTCATGACTATTTCAGTCTCAAGAAGCCCCTGGAAAGCTACTTTATAGCAAGATAAGGCACATGCAGGTCCACTTCACCGAATTCTAAAACATAGGCACTAATGATTTTCAACAGCACTGAATAAATCTTCCTTTTTTTGTCTCACTTCCTTCCCCCCCTCCCCCATTTTCCATCTCTGCACATATCGTCATATTTGGCTTTGTCCTCTGTTTCTACAAAGTTCTGCAAAAGTAATGTCATCTGAGGAAGAAACTGTCTGCAGGGCATTTATTTATACACAAATAATATTTTACCATGGCAACCCTATTTTTTTTCATTGTACAGTCCTCTGTATCATGAAATAGCTTTTGAACAGCTGGTCATTCCCCTGCTTCTTCTGCAGCTGATATCTCAGAGAAATCTTAAAAGTATATTGTTACAGGCACAGAACCAATAAACAAAAGGGACACCATTGATAGAAAAGGTTTTCTGCAGTTGTCAGTGGGTTTTGTTCATGACAATAAGAAAGAGTTACTTATTTTAAAACAACCAGTGATGTTAATTTGCTCATATTTGATGTTGTAGGCCTACTTGTATTTACTTTTACATGTATACTGTAGCATCTGGTACAAATTACTGTCCACGATGTTCTGTTATTTCTGGATTAAAAAATTTTGTTTACAATTTCTTCTCTTACCTGATTCATTCCACAATGTCCAAAGAGGATAATGGCACTTGAATGTTTTTTGAGCAAAAAAAATACTTTTCTATTTTCAGAGCTAAAATTTGCAGCAGAATATAGGTAGTCTATATTGGAAAGAACAGTTTACTTTGGCCAATTGGACACTGCTCCAATGTAGTCTTCAGATAACTAACCCAGACCCTGACTTTAAACCAAGTACCTTTGCAGGGGATAAGACCTGTTCATGATTCCAGATGTGTTCTGAGCTACAGCTTTTCCTGAGTCCAGCTGCCATCCCTGGTCTTTGGGCTGAGCAAGATGTTGCTGGCACTTCAACTCTGAGGTCTTTGATTTCCCTGGCCCTAAACCAAATTCTAACTCTAGCTTTATGCAATGTAAAACTTCTCCAGTTCAAAATATATGCTAACCTTCTACTCTATCCTGTGACCATCTGGATTTTCCTGAAATTTTGTCTTCATGGGAAAACTTTGCAATTTACAAGCTAGAATTACACTGGTACATCTTGTTTCAGAGTATTGTGAATCCCTTTTAAAATTAAAAATACACTTGTGTTGGAATTAATATTTAGGCTATATTTTTGCAAGTAGTCCTTATTCTCTATTTCATAGAATCACAGAATATGGTGAGTTGGAAGTGACCCACAAGGACCATGGAGTCCAGTTCCTGACCCTGCACAGGGCACCCCAAGGGTCACACCAGGTGTCTGTATACTTATTAAAATTCATGTTTTCATGTTGACCAGCAAAGGCTGTTTTTTCATCTAAATATAACTAACCCTCAGTAGCAGCACACTCACAGGACAGCTTTAATTGAAGCATTTATTTTTGTTCTGACCTGAGTAGCTGAAATATTCACCAAAACGCTTGAATCTTTAGAAGTTCTGTGGGTTTGTCCAGGAACCAAAACCTCCTTGAATATTAGTCCTCAGAACCCAAAATATGGTAACATTTCTTCCTTCTTCTTCCTGAGTTCATTTCCTAACTGCTCATCCCTAGCAGAGTATCTGGGGAATTCTAGCACTCAGCTTTGCCTCGAGAGGTCTTCACTTGTGGTGGTTCCTGTCTCTTGCTAGGGAAGCAAGGTGCTGTAGCTTGGACTTATTACAAGAAACTCCCTTACATGGATGCATGTGGAAAGGCTACTTTTTACTACTACTTTTTTCATCTGTGGTTCTCATGGCTGTGAGATTGCTCATCTCCCTTTGGCTCTCCTGCTTTGCCAAGGATGGTGCTACTCCAGCTCCTACCTACTGTCTTCCTTTCCTCCACAACACTGACCAGCCTAAGTGTGAAGCTGTAGAAGGGACTCTTGTAGAACTGCATTCCCTAGGATGGATCAAGCTAGGGTATTCTTTTGACATTCCTGATCACTTATACCAACTGCAAAATCAGTGACTTGAGCACCCTCCGTTGACAGAAAAGGACAGAATTTGTAGCTAAAAGCAATATCCAGTGGCCTTCAGGGGCCATTATCTGGCCATCAGGCCCATTCTCAGCCTTGTAGTCAATGTTTAGATACTGCACAGTTCAGTCACAGAATCACAGTTCAGTCACAGAATCAGAATAATAGAATGGTTGGGGTTGGAAAACACCTTTAAGATCATCCAACCACTAACCTACCACTGCCAGGTCCTTGACTAAACCATGTCCTTAAGTGCTACATCTACATGTCTTTTAAATTCCTCCAGGGATGATGAATCAACCATTTCCAATAATCTGCTAGCAGTCTGGTTTAAAAAAAAAATCATCGAACTCAGATGTGAGAAGAATTGTAAAACATTCATGAGCTATTAGACTGAGCATTTTGTGGCAAGCTATTTCTCTGGCACCTGAATGGTGTCTCTTTTTTTTGTTTGGTTTTTGAAAGAGGAAGTTGCAGTTTGCTGGTGCCAGCAGAGATTTAACAAAGTGTCAGATCACTGGGACTTAACTCATTTAGTAATTTCATATGCAGGTGTCATTCTTGACTGTTCCTTTTACTCTTCTTCATGAAACCACAATGTTGAAAAGCAAGAGCCCACTTCGTTCCAGCAGCTGACTTTCCTTTACAGGGAATTAAACAAGGTCTGTAAAGGTAAAGTAAGGTCTTAGTAAAATAATACAGAAATTATAAAAAGTAGTCTGATTATTTTAATGTAAGAGAGTACTCTTAATGTAAGAGAGGGTTCCTGAGGTCTCTTTGCTGCCCCTCACAAAGAGTCAGCTTTACTGAGCAGTGCCTTCATGCCAGCTTTAACTTCCCTGAGATTGGCCTCCTGGTCTTTTCCCTACTATGAGAACCCCACAGGTTACAGAATAATTGAATATTTTTTAAGGATTGCTCAGCTCAGTCACTAACTAAACTGTCTTCTGTAAGTACAGCACTACTTACAGATATACATGTATCTCATATATATACTTACATACCGCAAATGGCTGACTTGGCATCTAAAACAGATCAACCCCTCCTGTCTGTTGTCGTGGCTCTGTATCACAGCCCTCAGCAGCAGCCAATCCTGCCAAGCTCAGTTGCTGCAGAATTCCCCTCACTGAGCCTCAGCAGGTGACCCAGCACTGCCCTGATTGCAATTTCCATTCACAAAGTCATGTGCTCCTTAAGATCGGTCACCCACCCACAGCAATCTAGAAGAAGTGGAGAGCTCCATGGGTCTCCATGTGTAGCTTTCAGAACATCAATTAGTAGATGCAACTTCAGTGCTCAGAAGAGTAAATACACAGAATCGAGACACAATAAGTTGAAACAACATGACAAACACGTGCATTTTGTTAGGAGTAAACCATGTTGGGCTGGGCAGAGCAGGGCATTCCAAAGTGTTATACAGAATCAGTTCAACAGAATGTAAATTAATTTCCTCTCTGAGCCATCCCCAAATTACATAGGTGTACCTGCTTTGCTGGTAAACATGTGGCTCATGCCAGAGACAGTAGTAGAAGAGCTTTCCCCAGGGCTCCAGCTGCAGCAGTTGCAGTTTGCTCCTAAGAGTACCATGTGATAGCAACCAGAAAAATGAAATAATACTGCCAGGAGTTTTTCCTGCTCATCCCATGTGTACATTTCTTCTCTTACCCCACCCTCAAATGGTAAACCATATGGGAGCAGAAATGTCCAGCACAGCCACTGGCTGCTAGTACCTTCTACCTTTCCAGTGGAAGTATTCCTACAGCATGACATGCTTGCAGAGAATGGAGAAGAGAGCAGCTGCAGAAACTGGCTCATAGGCAAGATCAGAATTGTCTGAAATTGTGAATCACAGGACACGATGGGCAAAGTAAATAAGAAATATGGATATGCCAAAGCAAAGTTAGATTAGACGAACTCAGCTCAAATGATTTGTATTTTTCTTATTGAAGACAAATATAAAAAGGAAAATATGCCAGAACTTCTGCCTAAGTACACTTGTAAAGTGTCATGCATGATTATAGTTCCATTAAAGCATATAAAGCTTACAATAATAATATTAACATATGTATATGAGAAGACTGAAGTTTAAACACTGAAAGGTACTACAAGACCTCATTTCCTTTTCCAGTCCTGATATCCTTTTCCAACTGAGAACAGTACTGGTATCCAATGTCTGAGAACAAGTGGAAAGTTTGGATGTGCCTGGGCATGCAAAGAAGTTATTTTATTAAGTGTATTTTCCAGGATTTCAAAGCAAACACTGGAGAGGACAGTATCTGTAGAATTGAGGACAAAATCTGCAGAGAATTTGGAAAAACTCAGACTTTAGTTGCTGCTCGTGTCCTTCTCTGGTACTGCAGTTAATCTGCAAAAATGGAGCCAAATTAATAAAAGTCAAATGGTAGCCTGTGGATTAACTTTGTACTCAAAGCAAGCTCACTTAGAAATAGGAGTAGACAGGAGGTGTAACTGGCCTCCTGCCTTATGCTAGATCTTTGCATTCCCTGTCTCAAAAGGCAGCAAGGACAAATGTGGCTTACCCATTTCCTGCCTGGTCAGGAACAAACTGGGTAAGTGCTTATGGAGCTAAACTTGGCCATTTGTAGCAGCCTTTTGTACCTCTCAAATACTCCTACATAACAATTAATGGTGCTTTTGACATTTGTTTCCCCTTGTGAGGTTGCCTGGTTAGCATGGCCTTGATTATGTTACTCCCTGATATGAAGAGGACAACTTAAATCAGCAGCAGGAAAGGATGGGGTGAGACTTCAGGAAACACGAGTCAATAAGGGGCAAAATGCTTTTACAAATTCATTATTAAGGAGAATGTCTTCTATACAGTTCTTGGAAGAGTGTAGTGGGCCACTGAGGTTTCACACCAGTTTCAGGAATTTTAATGTCATCTCATTCACACACACCTGCTACTTCCTTGGCTCCTGAGAGGCTGCAGCAAGCTGCAGGTGCCAGTTTGAAAAACAGTTTACACATGGCGCTGTAAACTTTGGTGGCTGACATGTGAAGCTGAGACCTCTCTGCTAAGAGGTGGAACATCTTGGAAACCAGCAAGGAAAAAACTGAGGGCATGAGCCACTTCAGCTGCTCTTAGTGAGTGCTTATATTGGTGAGTCATCAGCATCCAATGGCTATTTGCGCCATCAGCTTTTCAGAAGTGCTGTATTCTAGATAATGCACTAAACTCAATTCCATGTAAAAATAGATATGTGTCAAAGTTGCTGGAGAAATTTAGCTAATTAATTAATAGATATACTGAAATTGGCCAGAATAAACTTTCTAACTCAATTTGAAGGATTAGAAAGCAAGCATTCTTCATCTGCACAGGACACACAGAGGATCAAACTCTTCTCATTCTGTATGTGAGGTGAGACTTTACAACAGAGGGTTTATCCATCATAATCATACATATTCATTAAAAGGTGTTTCTTATCTAACACATAAATATCACTTCCCTAAAAATAATTTACACACATCCACCTCCTGCTGGAAATCCTTTTATGGTCCTGGAGAGTAACAAAAGGGGTCTCTGGTGGACCTATTCACTGAATGCTTTGATATTAAAGCATGATAATAAAATGGAAGTCTGTATTTTAAATACTACTGTGTGCCACCAGTCAAATCTGAAAAGTATGCTATGTCTGCAGCTCTGATTAGACAAATAATTCAGAATTTCTGTATTTGCAATGCAACAAATAAGTGATCTTAATCCCTTTTAAATGTGAGGTGAGAGAAGGCCACTGAGGCAGTTGGTCTGGAGGCCCTGTCCTGCAAGGAGAGGGTTCAGCTGGGAAGAGAGATAACTTTGGCAACAGCCAACAGTGGTCCTGGACAGGACAGAGACAGAGGAAATGCAGCATCAGGACTCGTTAGGGTGGTGCATGGTTGGAGAGTGAGAGGGAGTAGCACAGCTGAAGCAGTGGAAATTCAGAGCATCCACAAGGAAGAAATCCTTTCCCCACAAAAACAGCCCAGGACTGGAGCCAGGCCCAGCCAGCCCAACCAGCCTTGGAGGTTATCAAACCCCAAATGAGCAACCTGGTCCAAGCTCAAAGCTGCCTCTGCTTTGGGCAGAGTTTGGACTGGATGTCTCTTGCAGTCCAGTCCTGAGCTGTTCTGTAAACCGATGAACTACAGCACTTGGAGCATCTCAGCAGCTGCTGGACCATTCTTAGCTAAAAGTGCCAGGGTACCCTGCCATGGTCCTCTGAAGGTCAGGTTTAGTGGAACGGAAGGACAGACGGGCAAGCTGTGGTAACACGGGAGCTCTGGTGCGGGGAGCCCCTTCGTCCTCTGCAGATGTGTTTAAGTGGGCATCTTCCTGTTGTGCACAAACACCTGACAGGGAGTACGTCAGCCAGAGCCAAGCTCTTCGAGTGGTACCCAGTGATGGTAAAACAACGACGGGAGCGATGCACTGCGTACAAGCTGAAACGCGGGAAAAAACACTTAAACGCACGACAGCATACTTTCCGTGCGCGGGGGTGATACTCTTCCGCAGGCTCAACGGAGAGGAGGCGGCAACCCCCG